>NW_019524451.1:734138-914154 GCF_002814215.2 Seriola lalandi dorsalis | reverse complement strand
CTCCAACCCCCTGAACATAAAAAAACAGTCTCTGCAAGTCCCTGTCTCAGCAGAAAATTTTGTGAGATATAATGATGATGCGACACGGGGAGCAGAAAGAAAAAAAAAAAAAAACACTTTGTACTCCACTGCATGCAATTTGTTAAAAAGAGGAAAAAGAAAGAAAGAAAAAAAAAGTGATTTAAAGAAAAATAGAAAAATGGTTGGTTTTTAACTGTTCTCAAAATACAAACACATGTATGAGACAATATTACCATCTCAGCTAAAGTGGAGAGGATGAGAGGTATGTTTTAATGGAGCTAAATTTAATCTGAGTAAAGTAGCGATTATGTAAATTCCTCCACACAACAATGGGATCATCAATAAGAGCGGGATGTTCATTAGGCTCAGCAAGCTTTAATATATGGATGTTTTGGCTAATACACAGAGCAGATTGGTAAGCAAGCTCGCTCATGCATGATTTCTCTGTTAATCGCTTGACTCTGTATTCCAATGTGTCAGCCGCAATGGGATGTTACATCTTATGCTCTTCTTACAAATCATATTAGCAGCCGCAGCTTACAGAACCAGCAAATGCAGTCACTGCAAAATGAATGCGGAACTCCTTTCTGCCCATAAAGCCCAATATTAAAGACAAGTGTTCATTTTTATGGATAAAATGAAAGACAGAAACTATTTATCTATCTGTGGAGGAAAGAAAGCACCTGCTAAGCACCGCGACGATCAAAAAGTAATTGGACTAAAAGTGATGTCTCAGTTTGTTGATGAATACATAATGAGACAAAAGTTATTAAGAGATCAATGAACGTTCAAATTGAAGAAACTTATTTGCTGATTCCGCCTCCTTCCACCCTCAACTGGATGTTTACACAAAGACACACACAGTGAGGTCAAATGAATGTTATAAATATATCAGAGCAGGGGTGCGGAAGTCGGAAGGACTCAACAAATCCAGAGAGAGAAAAAAAAATGTGAACATTATTTCCTGCGGCTGTTTACACTTATATCAAACTGACAAAATAACAGATTATGATTGAATTGGATTTTTTTTTTTTTCTGATAATAAAAAAAGTTGTACATTCACTACATTAATGCATTCATTTCAACACTGACAACAAGACAAACAGCCACCGGACTGACATTCATACTATAGGTGTTACAGCTGTTTTTATGATGATTAAAAGAATGAGAAATTCTATGTAAATTGCTGCATTATTAATGCACTAACCCCATAATCACATTTATCTAGTGATATGACAAATAATGTTGTGTTTGCATCTGTACTACATAGAGCACTACACTATTCTTACCTGTCTTATCTTCATCTTTTTTAGGAGAGTATTAAGTGTAAATAAAAGACATAACGGTGATAAACATGCAGAGGAGTGCCTGCAGTATTCCTCTCAGGAGGCATGGAGCTCCGACCACCTCCACCACTAAGGTTGGGTGTACTGTGTGTAGTCTGAGAGGTGAAATCTGAGGTTATTAAGCACTCACTGCTCCTCTCGTCTCTCATCTTGATGCTGGACAGTCAGAGGACACTGTTTAGAGATATTTGTTATGAGCAAATCAATCAAACTGAAACAGTAAAATAGCATTTTGAAAAGTGAGGCTGTATGTTCCCCTCATCCCAGGAGGAAATTACACCCTTGAGTCAGTGTAATAAGAACTTCAATAAAATGTTAATGTCATCCATTTTTTTCCCCCACTGTGATAATTGATCCTTATAGGAGAATTCCACAGCTAGCAGCCAACAGCATCTTTATAAATCACACAATATATATGTGACATGTTACCAACCGCCTGCATGGCCTCCGTATTGATCCCGAACCAAATACAACACATTCTCCCACTCAAAACTTGTAATTTCGAACTTGTTATTTAATGTATAAATACAGTAGCTGTGGTGTTAATGTGTAAAGATCAAATCTAGCCCATGGAAAACTGCAGCAGTGAGAGCTAATGGCAATGTGTGTGTGTGAACATATCTGGGGCAGCTGTGAAAGTGACATAACTTTAGGTTTATCTGTCTCCACCATCATTCGATTTATTGCCTTCTTCACCGACTCAGAGCTGGAAATAAAGAAGTCGATGCTTTTTCTCTGTCAGAAGTCATTGTAGAAGCAGAAGTAAATGAGGAAGGCTGAAGGGAAGTGGGTACACCACAAAAGTAAATTACAACACTTCGGATATGTAGCTGTGAGAGTGTCTGAGCTGGCCGGGTGTTTGCTCTGATGTCTTGGCTTTACCACCAAGTCAGCGACTTTTTTTTTTTTTTTCTTTTTTTTTAGAAGTGTAAAGTCTGTGCATTTCAGCAGTGGATGAGTTTTAACCTTGGATACACTCTGCACTGGAGTAGCTGTGTTTTTGCAGAGGAGCTGCCCAGTTATCGGTGTATGTTGAAAGCATGATGCAGTATGTTGCTGATGTTGTTCAAACAGACCTCAAATTCCCTCAGTCTAAGGAGTCTCAGTGAGCACTGTCCACAGCAGCTCATCAGACATCATCCGTACTCATCTTGACTTTACACTTCAGCCAATCTCACTAACTACTGTCTAATGAGACAGCTGACCTCGCTGGCCTGGGGCATCCCACCCAGCAGAGCACAAACAGTAATTCAGAACTGAGACAGTAATCGGTTAATGGAAAAAAAAATCAATATGGACAATTTGGAGGGCTTTAAGAAACAAGAGTATGAAGAAAACATATTTTTCCTTCTTGAGAGCCTCTAAGTTTGATTGCATTTTGCTACAGGGAATGTTTTATTTCTCACTGGTGAAATGATCAGCAGTGTCATTGCAAAATTACCCCTCTGCATTGTCTCACGCCCTCCAGCTCCTGACCTCTCTTTCTATTATCAATGCTCGCCGGCAGAGGCAGCGCCTCATCTGTTTATTTATTGTCACAAATGGCAACAGATCCCTGTCCAGCAGGACTTTAAATGCATCTCTTAAGAAAAAAACAGGGATAAAAGAGACAAGTGAATTCATCCAAAGGCCTGCAGCATCCGGCTGCGCTGCTGCTGCTGCTGCTGCTGCTGTTGTCTCACTTCTGACTGGCGTCTGACGGCCGTGGGTGCAAATAAGCACCAAGGAAAAAAGGAGTACAGCAAAGGGTTGTGAACTTTCTCTCTCTGTTTTTGAGTGGCAGAATGTTCCCCCCTCCCATGAATACCAAGGGCAACCTGCTTCCATTATTCATAACCCAGCTGTTCTAAGGTGCTCATATTTACACTTATATTGCAGAAGCAGCAAGTGGCTCTCCCTTCTTAATATTGTGGCTGCCAGCCCTCTCTGACTTCTGCAGCTGAAGGACCAGCCAGAGTTGCTCTGGGGCAAAAAGTGTGCACTGATGGGTGGCAGTGTGGCGAATTTCTAAACAATTCCTGGTAATATCATATTTGCTCTGTGAATTATTGAACAGAGTTTTATGATGCTTTTTAAACTCCATGAGAATTTGATTATAATTTGATTATAAGCCAGCTATAGTTCCTGAGGATGTCGACTTGATTAGGTTATTCATACGGTTTAGACCGCAGTTCTGTGCCTCGCTTAGGGACGTCTGAGGAATAATGAACCGCCGAATTTACCGGGGCGAAAATCTCAATCCAGTATACAACTGCAGTGATCAACAGTCATTACATGGCCAGCAGCCAGCAGCTCAGGCAAATGAATAACACATGAATCCCTGTTGATGAAACATTGGAGGGTAGTTACCAGTACCCAGCTGTCTCATTGAGATAGTATTCATCGCCAAGTGGAGCAGATCTGGTCAGAATACAAGCCAAGCAGGTGGTATGTAAGCCTCATGACACCATGGGGGCGACCGCTAACAGGTTTGAAAATGACCTGGTCCGGCGACCACAGGCAGATTGTTTCAGTGTCTCTATTTCCCTAATAATCCCTCACAAGGACAGAGGCAGTTTTCTGGTGTCTCTTACACAGACCGAGCCGGCCAACACAGATATGAGTCAGATATACTCTCACTAGACGGCTCTCACTGGAAGATACTGTTCCAGTGAGAGCCGTCCCTGATGGCTAAAAAAAAAAAAAGAGAAAGAAAAAAAAGAAAGAAATCTATGACCGGCTTCTGCAGTTTGAGCTGGTCTATCCACTGCAACGTTCAGCCTGCCCGTGACTTTGGATTATACCCCCCAATCCTGTTCCACCCCCCCTGAGATTCAAGATGAGAACATGGTCGAGAGCGGAGACAAGATGAAGTTACTGAACGAGACACATTTCTTATTTATTGTGTGTGGTCAGACTGCACGGGAGGTTTGGGCCTTAGCTGGAAATAGCCATTTGTTGCTGTTGTTTTTCATCATTTTCCACAAGGGACACCTTCAGCTGACACCATCTGAGACAGTGTAAACACATTTTGATGTGAATTATACACCTACATGAAAGGGTGTCTGAACATCCTATGCTCCTTTTCACCATTTCTATATATCATATGGAAACACCTCTTTGCAGCACAAAGTGAAATTTGACGTGTGATGTCAAACTGAGTTGCATGCAGGGACTACTTTCTAATAAGGCACCCTTTATAAAGTTGTAAGTGAAGGATTATTATTATCATTATTAACAGTTAATTTACTGCTTTAACACTTACTTTCTCATTATATATCAGTTATGGGTTATATAATACATATAGGTTGTGAACACTCCCTTTGACTTGTTAAGCCTACAGTTTCGAAAACTTTTGACTTGGACCGCAATTCATTCATTAACCTCCTATTCACATTTATAACTGCAGACTTAATGAGTTATTAAAAATTTATTAGTGGATTACTAACATTTCATCACTGCCCTGTGAAAACTATGTATCAGCAAAACATTAACTTTTGTTTATTCATTATTCATTCAATTAGTGGGAGATATTTCTCAGGCCATAAAGAAAAACTTCCAGGAAAGCTTCAGTTTTTCAGAACTATTTAAATCACCAAATTAGGAGATACTTGGTTTAGCTATAACTGCAGTATTACAAATTAAAAATGATGAATATACCACTTATTACTTAGGCTACATTACTTATCAACAAGACATGACTTACCGGCCTATTATAAAAGGGTATAAAGTGGTGACGTAATGTCATTTTCATATTAAAAACATAACCAAAAATTCCTATTCTCCAACATATTGTGATGTCAACAGTCTCTTAAAGTTACTGCAGCACTAATGGAGCTCCTGAGTGAGACTCTGAGGAGAAGACGGCCGTGCATCAACATGTCTACACAGGTAAAACCAAGATGTTGATACATCTGAGATAAATGGGTCACGGCTGCTCAGGGGGAGACAGGGAAGCAGACAAAGATGCAGAGGTGGGGAAAACTGAGGACGGAGGGAGGGAGGGAGGAGGCGCTGGAAAGGTGCAGTGCATCATTTGCATGGCTGCGGCTTAAGTTTTGTTGCTGTAATTGTTGTTGTCAGTGTTGTTGAGTCACAGGAGAGCGGCGGAGGTGATGATGTCACGGAGACTGCCTGGCATGTAGGGCAGCAGCTGCCTCATTTCTGAGCCGTTCCACATTTTTGCGCATCGTTGTGAAGGAGATGTCATCTGAGCAGAAACCTATCTGACGGCTGAGAGTGAAATGAGGTGAGAAATCAAAGTCACATTCTATTTGGGAACGTCTCCGTGGTGCCTATCTGCAGACTGAGATCACCAACAGCCTCCCTGCTGCCCCCCCCCCCCTCTCCCTCTTCCACTCTTTGCCTGTGGTTCCATGCAGGATGGGCCCCAGTCCCTGCTCTCTGAAATAAGAGGTTATTATTGAGCGCGAAGGAGCACACATAAATATCCAACATGTACACATGCGTAGGCGCTTACAGCTGGATTCTGTATGTGCGGGAATGCATCAATTTTCCAATTCCTGGGGAAATTGTTTTTCTAGTTGCTGTGCTGAAAATGCAAGAAAAACAATGTCATCTGTATTTAAAAAAGACTGCAGGACTCTGTGCAGCTAAAGGGGATCACTTCCTCCTCTGCAGGCTGTCTGCCACAATATGTTAAATAGATAATAAACCTCAAATCTAACACTGGGATCTATGTATATTTAGGTGACACGAATAGTTATTCTATTGAGCTTGTTTACTTTTAGCATGACTTTCCCCCAGAGAAACTTGCATGTAAACACTATAGCTTTACCTCACCACCAACAGGAAAGTAACCAGTTATTGGGCGGAGAAACTAGCAGGATGGATGGCTCCTTTCACAGTCTGTCTATTAGTTTTCATTAGGCAGCCCAGGGAAACCTGGAGATTTATAGTGCACATTTGCTTTAAATTCAGCCCTGCAGGGTTTCACCTGATTGCTGCATGGGACAGACAATGATCAGCTCCCATCCGTCTCAACACTGCGCTTCCATTTTCATAAATTCTCCCTGTCTGTGGGAGAACAGGAGCCTGTCATAGTCTACAATGTCACAGCGGAGACATCCACCCCAGCTGGACTTCTAGTTGCTCCAATCCCCAGCTTATTCTGCCAGGGCTTAGCGTGGATCACTGCTGACAGATCTGCACCTCGAGTTGTTCACGTCTGAAGACATGTCAATCACGACTGTTCAGGGACACTTCCTTGTGAAACAAAAATGCTTTTCTTTTTCTCTCTCTCTCTTTCTCTCTCTCTCTCTCTCTGTCTTTTCTTTAGTCGAGGCAAATTTTCCAGCATGAATGTTGCAAGCCATTGATTTGCCGGATGACCCAGCAGAGCCGGCAGGTCAATCAAAGATGTTTGTCACAGAGGGAAAAGGGTCATTTTCTCAGAATGAAAATAATCAAGCCCCTCAATGCATTCGCTGGAACACATTACACATTATTCCAACCACCGCTGACACGGAGTGCCCATTATTCATCAGACAAATAGTGAGACGAAATAGAGGCGAGAAACTTTTGAAATAATTTGATTGGATTTCTCTTCTTTGAAGTGACCAGTTAAAACGTTTTCATTTATATTTGTCGCACTTGTTTTCTAGCTTTGAGTAATAATTCCCTCATCGTTATTCCAAACTTCTCTCAGACAGGGTGTGATTGCTGCAGTTATGCAAAGAAATGTCATACAGCGCGTCCAGTGATTAATCTGAACTGGCATGGTGATATAGGATTTCCTCCCCACAGTGGGATCAATAGCCTCTTCCTCAGCTGGGTAAAGGCTGAGATTTCATTAACCCATTTAGAAAGACTTGACCATCTTCTGTGAGTTATTATGAAAGGGTAAGAAGGCCAAACACATTCTTTAGCCAAGAAGACGTCCTCTTAGGTTGGCTTTTTTTTTTCTCACCACATTGGCTGTTAGCCTACAGAATAGAAATGATGATGATGATTTATGTGCATTTCAGTCAATGGCAGAGAAATCCGTGTGTTTAACCAATCAATAATGCTGCGATCCATCAATTGTATTTCACTATTCCTGTCAGAGACGCTCTCCTCCTTTAAACAATATTTTGTATTCACTGCACTGGTCATGAATAAATGTTTTGCTTAGAAATTCCAAACCTCCCATTTGGTCGGCGGCCATGTTACTTCAGACCTCCTCCATGTTTTATTCATCTTTCTTCCATCCAGGCGGCCAAACTTAAAAGCAGCAGACCTGATGTATTTGATCCCTCTGATGTTTTGATGAGATCACTCACACTCCGAAGCATGTTTTCCACCTCTCTGTCCACTGTTTCATTCAAACCTGATGACTGAGCTCCTTCTTTTTCCACAACATTAGGCTACAACACATTAGAATTGGAGGGGTCTATCTGTTCGAGCCAAGCAGCCTGGCGTGGCTGTGAAAAGAGGCAGGCGGCAGCCATCTTCATGTGCGTCTGAATGGCCTCGTCTGTGAGTCATTCCGCCCAGTGAGCTGCTTCTTGCTGCCTGTTGTCGAGATGAACAGCTCTCCTTCTCTGTCTGATTGTTGCTCCTGTGGAGCTGAACCGCCTGCTGTTACCAGGCCTGAGGGACAGCCTGCCTCATCCACGAGAAAAAAAAAAAAAAAAAAAAAAAAGACAGGAGGAGTGAAAATCAATTTCTCATTAAACAAATTTGTAAAAGCTGCATCAAAAGGTGTTCAACATTTGCTTTGGCACAGCCGTCAGTTTGATGTGACCTTGAGGATGTGATGCGTCGCCTGACAAATAGCGTGCATGCCTATTGAGGAAGAAAGTGATGCTTTTGTCTTACTCTTGATTGATAGTTGGGTCATCGCTCCCTTCACTTTCTAACATGGAGAAACAACGGCTCACAAATCAGAAGGCAAATCAATAGGAGGGTGTGTGTCCATGTGTGTGTGACTGTCTGGTTGTCTCGGACTAAAGTCTGAATATTTGCGAGTTTGAATTAAACCCAGAGAGCAAATAAGAAAGAGGAAGTGAGGGACAGAAAAAGCCAGAAGAAACTCTGAAGTCCCGTCACAGGCCAGAGGAGGGAATGTCATCTTCTCCACGTCCTCTCTTGGCAGAGGAGTGGAATTACCCATCCTTATGTGCTCATACATCTTTTCTTTTACAGATGACCAGCTTTCCCCTTTGGAATTGACACCCACAATTTATACTCATTTCACTTCTCTCCACAGGCCGCACAAGGGCTCCTTGCTGAGGTGTACCTGCCACGGCTATCAATAGAGTGAGTCGTCATGGGCTAGCTAATGCAGCCCACTCCCACTGAGGTAATCCTTCAGAGGCGTCCCGCGGCCTGAGAGAAATGTCAGAGCGCTGCTGCGAGGATCAGTCTATACTTGCATACAGAGATGGAGATATATCTTATTTAAGCCTGATTTAATTTGGGCTGCTTGGCACTGGCAAGGGGTAGTGTTGTGTGTAGAACAGAGGGTGGGAGCTGGGGATGCAAAAAGTCTGTCTTTATTTAGAGAAACTGGCTTCGGTACAACACAGGCCAGATGCACTGCAAACCGAACTGACAGATGTAGTGGTCACAGATATTTCTCTGCTCAGATTACCACCTGTACGGCCATATGAATATTTACTGAATGCTCGACCGTCTGCTGTAATGCGGCTCCCACAACCGATTGTATTCTGCCATATTGTACGGTATATAGGGAAAGCTGCCAGCGTTTGACAGTGTTACATTGATAATTCATTACACTCAGTGGGGGGCTGAATCAAAACTTATGAATAAAACTTTGTGAAACATCTAGTTTCACCAGGGTTTCACCTGTTTTCAGTTCCCTGTAGTAAAGAGGTTCCACCGGGGTCTAGAGGGTTCACATCAGAGTCTTCTCTTGGTCGACCAGGATAACAAACTCCTGGTGGAAAACAGAAGTGATACCGATGATTTTACATGTTTTACTATGCATTGAAAACACCCATCCATCTTCCAAAGCATGAATTCAGTTATCAAAGTTATTTTTTACCTGTTGGTTTCCATTTATTTCTGTTTACTTCTTAAATTAACCTGCGTAAACTTGAAACTTACTACTATAAGCAGGCTAAGCTATCATAGTGTCTCACGAAGTTATGTTATGTTCGTGTGGTACTGAGGAGGTAAGCTGGCACCGTTTCTAACAACCGTTCTTGGTGATGCTTCAAGGAAGAACACAAATCAATGATCGCCGGCCAAGAACTGCTGAGTTGTCAGTAAATCAAATCCATACTAGCAACAAGCAAACATGGACATTGTAGATAAGATCATGTAAATTTGGCAGTTACCACTGAAGAGGTCACCACGCAGCAGCTGGCTCACTAATCTCAGATGTTGTCGGATCTTACTGTAAATGCACCAAGAGGGAGAATAGCAATTAAAGTTTCTGCTCACAAATACATGACAACTTTGAGTTTAAGGGGGAAAAAAAAGAAAAACAACATGGTAGATTATACATAAGTGAGGAAAGTTCTAGTTTTAAGTAATTTTTCAAACACAGTAAAATGGATTGAAAACCGTGGCTCTCTTGAAGGCAGTCAACCTAAACACTTACCAACAAGTATATATACAAGTATAAGTATATACAAGTACATATAGGTTGTTCCTACCTCCCCTCAGAGACGTGGGGAGGAGTGTACCAGTGGCAGGAGTACCTGACCATTGTCGTCATGGTAACAATAATAAACATGCAATAAAGATTGTGGAAGGATCATGGTTTTGTTCATTTTGGGCACAAAAACAACTTAGATAGGTTTAGGAAAATAATGGATTAAAATAAGTTCCTCCTTAAGGTAAGAGGTCCTTCGTCGTCATGGTTACAATAACAAATATGCGATCCAGTGTTTTGTCAATCCATCCATACACTCCAACCTCCTCCTAATGCAGACTTTATCTCTCTTTATCTCTCTTTATCTCTCTATTCTGACTTCCTTCTTGGCTCCAGTCATAATTACAACAACCACTAGAGGTCACATAACTATAAAACTATGGGTCGTAATACACTCTGTGCACAGACGACCTATGGGCTCGTTTTCTACTGGACAGTCTCAAACTTACTGTGTGCTTTGGAAAATGTAGTAAAATGAAACAAAAAAAAAGTTAAATAAAAATGTTCTTTTAATTAAAACTGTGCACAAGTTCCACTTTAGAGCAATGATTTGTGTAAGAAGTTGCTAAGATGTCTGGACTATACGTTAAATTCAGTACATTTTTCCTCATATAGCAGACTAATTAATATGTTGTTTGTTATGGCAAGAAAAAATTGCTTTTCAAGTTTTTCATTTAAAAATAAAAGTATTATTTTAAAATAGTGCCAGACATCTGCTGCTTCCCTCAAGTTTATTTACTGTGAGACATTAAATATTTTTGAAATGTTGTACTTTCTACTCCACTACATTTCTGTGATGCTGGCAAAGTTTGAAGATTTTACAAGAAATCACACAGCATTGCAGCACAATATGCTTAAATATAAATATAAAACTTATGACACAGTGCTTGCATCTACTTAACAGCACACCTTGTTCCATCTGGACCAGTTAACACTAAAATATCAGTTAAACATGACACATCCATAAGAAGAGCTAATCAAAGTCTTCCTGAATACTTTGTATGCATAATGAAATTTTCAATCTCTTACTTTATATATTATTACACTGTGGTTTTCTTCTTCTACCTTTGAGTATTTTTGTAAGATTTATTATTAATTGTACCTTAAAGCTTGACAAATCAGGTTAAAATATTTGTCTTGCACCATCTCTTTAATTCTGTGTAATGGAGACCTTCAAACACAGCGTGCCTCTGAATTCCCATATCAATGCACACCTTGGCTGTCATCAAATATGTATAACTAATATCGAAAATAATGTTTTATCTCTTGTATGCATGGCTGCAGATATTTCATGAGTTTGGAGCGGCATTGGGAGGTGTTGTTCTGTTTCTGAAGTTTTCCAGCTCACTACTTTCTAATCCATACTGACAGAGGAAGCTCTACAGGAAGGCAGTACAACAGGAGCTCAGCCTCCACAAGTCTGCACTCTGCTGGGAGAGAGAGGTTCTTCTTTTGTACGTGGGATGTATTTATTATGCCTCAATAAAGAAAATTGTTATTTCCTGCCGAATGAATAAATCAGTTAAATGAATTCTGTTGACAAAGGAAAAACTTTCCTCAATGATGTTGCCCCGTGGTAAATATCCCCATCCGTTTCTGTTGTTATTTATTTATGCTGTGAGAAATGTAGTGTTAATGCTCAGAGGTCACTAAGAGCTGGATCTGTGTATGTCTCATGTCCTGCTAATGAAGGTGCAAAGGCATTCACCCTCTCTGTTGAGCTCTCTGTCTGGTAGATGGCTTAATAGCCGCACACAAGTCCGGAGAGAGGAGAGATGATGCCTCGATGCAAACAACGCTCACAATCAGCCCTTTAATGGCTTTCTTTTTTTTCTTCATTGAGCCAGCAATAGTAACAATCCCTGGTAATAACTACTGATACAGTAGAGTGAGCAAGGGGAGATGAAGAAATTTTCAGCAAAACAAAGAAACCCTGTCGGCTGATGCAGTCATCTACAGGAGTGAGGATGGGTCAATAACAGATGGAGGGATGAATTGTTGGCCCTGTTAGCAGTGAGTGGATCTGAGATGGGGATGAGCATTATCAGCGAGGGTAACACATTCCAGTCCATATCTAGCAAAAATACCATTTGTTTCACACAGAGAGTATTGTTTTGGTGATGAAAAGGATCCAGCTGGAATGCTCTGGCATGTTCCTCCTCTTGGAAAGGATCACGGTTAACAGTTTAGAGCAAGCAGAGCCTTGACTAAATAGAAAATCCTATTATTCTATTTTATCTCCATCGCTGAAGACTGTAAGTGTGTGTAATATATGTACAGAGCAGTAAATAGATCAATCAACACATGCAGCCGTGGTCTCGGAGAAGGAAATTCAACAGGAAAAAAAAACAAAAACAACATACACATACATACAATCGTTCCCTCTTTTTCTCTCACCTCATTGCTCTCTCTCTCTCACACACACACACACACACACACACACACACACACACACACTGAGATATTTGTGGTACTTTCAGACCTGTTGTCTGGGAGACCATTCCTTGTTTAGATGTGTTGTCAAGGAAACAAAGATGGCAAAAAAAAAAAAAGAAAAAAAGCTGCTCGTTGAAATTTTTAGAAAATCCATCTGCTAGGTTGGAACAAGAAAAAAGTAACGCTGGAGACTAGTTGGGTGAGTGCTTCCAATAAAATATATCTTCCAAAGGGGAAGGGGTTTTATCGATTTTGCCACTGTGTTATTAATATAAAAATGGAGCCTGGTTGTTGTAAATAAGCCCGGTGAATTCCTTTTATTACAGGCGAGCTGAACCTTTTACCTATTGAGCTGAAAAATGTGCGAGACAAAAATCTACCATATAAGTCAGGTAACCCGCCTGCAGGATAATTACCGCCTTACTGGCCACCCCTCTCTATAATTCTGAATAACAAGATGTCCAAATGCTTATAATCACCTATGATTACTGGTGAAAGGTTAAGCTGATTCAATCCCCCATCCCAGTTCGCTACAAAATCCATGAAAATACTACAAAGACTGGGGGATTTGTGAGTCTGCTCGTTAGGGACGCTGAATGATCAGATCGTTGCTTTGGGAGAATAATAGCATGTTCTGCATAAGGAGTCACAGCATCATTTCATTGCAGTCGCATTACCCAGGAGAACAGCAGCAGCTGGACATCTGAGGTAGCAGACATGCTGCATATTGTGCAAGCGATTAAAAAAACCCAGTGTGGCCTAAATATCCTCCCACAGCCTGGTTTCCTCCCTTTTCACACATCCCCTGATTCTGTCACATCTTCACTGTTCTACTCCACTGCCTCCCCTCCCTTGCTCCATATCTCCCCGTTTCACATTGTATGTTCAGAAATGTATGATGCAGTCATTCAATAATCATATCCTCCTGTTACCCACATGCTGATAAACCTCGCAAACATCATTTCCCATCTTCCTCTGACAATCACAAGTTTTTACAGAGGATGAATCATTTATTCAGCATGAGAATTGCCTCTGAACTGGCCTGGCTGCAAGGTTCAGGCAGTCGCATGCTTGAGAATCAGGCTCTGCCATGTCCCCTGGTGTCACCTGGTGCTGATCTGTGGCAATCAGGACTGACAGCAGCAATCAGAAATGGGACAACCTGCCCACTGAGGACCTTAAACTTAACCCCAGCGCTCTGCCACAAACACATCACAACTCATCAACACTGCAGCAATAATTGTTCAGGTATTCTTTGAGGAGACTCCTGGCTTTTTTTTTATTGTGTGTGTGTGCGTGTGTGTGTGTGTGTGTGTGTGTGTGTGTCTGCGTGTGTCTGTTGTTTGGTTTCCACATGAGGCACTCCTGTGGTTTCTGTTAAGAGCAGAGGCTGAGGTGCCATCACATGCCGTGATGCTTCTGCGCAGCGCGGGACACATCAGCTTCCTTCTGGTTGCATTCGAGTGAGAAAGCCCTGTCAACACGCCCAACACAAGGGGCTCGTCTTAAGGAGTAGAGGGAGACAGAGGAGAGAGGTGGAGGATGACAGAGGGAAGGAGGAGGCGGGAGAGGGGAGGCAGGAAGCAGGAGAAGTCCAGGTCATTGCGGGATATGACAGTGGAGGGCAATGCCAAGCCTCATTTAGAATTCACTCCCTGAGAAGCAGCTGTTACATCTTTTATTGGAGGAACAAAAGAATGGCGTGCTATGTTCGTATGAGAGCAATTTTCTTAAGAGTAGCATCTAAGGGGACAAAAAGGAAACAGGAGTGTCTGTGGGGGAAAAAAAACGAAATTCTTCTTTCCGGAACACAAAGACAACCAACATGCAGCTCATTACTCGCTGCTTGCTGCTCACTGCCTGTTGTCTCCACTGCAGGTTCTCACCCTGTCATTGTTTGGGTCAAAAGCCACCTCAGATGGATAGCCAGGAGAGTTGTCTCCAACACTTACAGACAAATCAATAACTGAGATCCTATTTTATTTCTGCAGTAGCCCTCTTTCCCTGAAAATACACTTTTGGCACACTTGTTCAGTCTGAGTTTCATTTAATTAAAACAAGGAATCGCTCAAGCGTGAAGTCTAATTAATGTAAAACAATATGTTAGATGCACACACACACAAAAAAAAAAAGACACACTACATATTAGCGTATGGCAGAGAAGGAATCTCTCTCTCTAGTCTCTGAAAATGAAAATGGAAATTGCAGTTGCAGCCTCCCACTTTTGGTCAACAACCGTGATTCAAAAACTCATTATGATTTCCTTTGCTTGGCATTTTAATACACTGTGGGGGTAAATAACAAGATGGTCCACCGCTGTTTGGAAGGCTAGTGGGTAAATTCATGTTTTTAAACGTTGGACAGACGCACAGAGAATTAAGCTTTCCAACAACAAGTGAGCAGAGGAAAGCAAATCAAGGGGCTGCCTGTATCTATAGCCAGCAACAAGCTGTAATAAATTACTATGCTGATGCCAGTAATAATGCTGCAGTTACCAGTTTTAAAAAGTTGAATGAACCAAAAACTGACCAGTCTTGTGGCCTAGTTTGGAAACATGTTTATATGCTATATTGTTCTTCTGTGAATGAGCCATTTAATAGAGGCTCTTTAATCTTATTTGCTGTGTCTTGGCACAACACTTTCCTTGGCTCACGTCTCTTGGTTAAACTGTGAATGTTTCATCCCTCACCAAAGAGCACTTATGTGATTACACACTGCACTGCCACATATGTTTTTTATTATTTAAAAACTGTTTCACACCTGTCTCCTTCATTTTCCTCAGATGAAGACACCTCAAAAGAAAGGTGTGTGTGTGAGAAATGTAAGAACGGTTTGCTAACTCTTGTGGGGAAGTATTTACACTTTTTGAGTTTGTGAAGGAAGACGATGTGAAAATATTAAAATAACTCTAACTTTACTGATTTGTCATTGCAGCGCTATAATATATATTTTTTAATAATCAGAATTCATGCGGCAGAACCAGAGAGATCGTCTTTCTTATTCCACAAATTCTTCTTCCTTGTCAAAACTTGGCATCTACCCATAATGCAACCTGACCGCTGATAGTTTGGTCACAGATTTGGGTGTGTTATGGCAGTAGCAGCTAATGTAGCTTTGACCCTTTAGCCTCAAGCAGAAAAGGAAGAGTGGGCTACCGAGGTCTGCTAATCTCACTTCCTTCTAACTCCACACCTCCATAGTTTTTCCTCAGCCCCAGCAGCAGACGCTGACTCAAGTGACATCACTGTGTTATCAGCTTTGGTTTAGTAGTACTCCCTTGGAGAAGGTTTTACTGATTTACACTGTTGTGTACAGTTAATAGACAGTTCAGTGATTGTTCGGATAAAGGGGGAGACAGCTTTCACGCCCGGACTGAGAGGTGAGTGGTGGAGGATGGGGATGGGGTTTGGAGTAGGGGTATGGAGTAGGTAGGTGGGGAACACAGAAGGAGAGAGGAGGCCAGTGCATGGGCTAAATGTGCATAAAATGTGTTAGTGGCCATTTCTGCCATTTACACACAAGCGCTCTGATCAGTGTTGATATGGCTTTAGTAAAAGGACCTTATAGGAGGAACATCATGCGGCAACAGTTACCAGCATGGGCCCAACAAGTGGACCTGCTGCGTTGATCAGGCTTCGGCTGGTATGGTTGCTCCCATGCTAAAAACAAAACCAGGTAAGCTAGCAGCAGTCAGACAAGCAGCAACCAGCTGACTGTGGCTTCAGGTTGCTTGTACTTTAAAATCCAAATTCCAATGACTTATATCGGCCTCCTTGATAAAATGTATAGGAAAAAAAGCAAGGGTCATAAAAATGTAGAGTAAAAAAGTGGCTTAAAAGTGGAAAAAATGACCAATTATTAACAGAGCCTCTGGTGGTTTGATGGCTGTGTTCACTAGTTAAAGAAACATTACACAATCATAATAGGTATTACACTGAAGTGTCTGTCAAAAAAAAAAAGGAAAAACTGACCATGTCTTGTTTTGTAGAAGCATTGTTGATGGACAAGTGTAGTTAGCCCTGACCACACTGACAATTTCATTGCATTCGATTGATTGATTCAAAATAAAAACCACCCTGTTTTTCACCTCCTGAGTGCTTTGTATATGAGCAATGTACACAGTAGGAAAAATTCAGTTTAATTTTGTACGGCTCTGATATGACATCAGGAGAATAAACAGAGAGAGTGGTATCAATGAGAGAAAATGCTGGATTACATACATGTATCATTTCCTGTGAATCCCTCATGCATAGGTTGGTCATTTGAAGCCCACAGTTGATTATAATGGTGTGCTCTGCCACTAACAATGAAAACTACTATATAAAAAGGTAATTATAGAAAGTAAATACTTTGAATGGCTGTTGCAGAGAAAATCCACAGTGGGGTTTGATTTCATGTAGATCTTAAGGATTATAACTTTAAAGTCAGGACACTTTGCTGCATTGATTTTCACTATTGTTTTAAAACTGTCTCTTGAAAGTTATCCAATTTTATGGACTACCCCTTCATTGCCAATTTTGCAAGGGTAAGTGTAGTACTGCACTCAGGGAGCAATTCATTAAACTGAAACAAGCAATGGGTGTTTCACAACTTTTTTTTTTTAACAAGCTTAACAGTACCTATGTCTAGTATGCTATGTAGCAAAATACAAAACACACACACATTTAATGAGATGTTTTTTTGTCAGCTCAGTCTTTACTGAATAGCAAAGCCTGTGAATGTCTTCGGGTTCAAAGGCAAGGCTAGTTAGCCTTTCTCATCTACGGCTCACAGTAGGGTGGGCAAGATCAATCGGAAGTAATCTGAGAAATGTCAACCTTCTATTTTGTTTTGCCCCAACAGAGGCTAAGCAGAGAGGAGAGGAATCATCACTGTTAATTATGAAGCCCATTAAATTTTGATCTATGTGAAAGTCTGTCAATAGAGAGGTGCTATTATCACGCACCCATAGTCTGTTTGCCTTGAAATAATTTCTTGGAATCTGTTGTCAAGTATCATAATACCAAGTGAATAACAGCCACAGTGATTTTCACATTGCAGGGTTGTCGCAGCGCATATGGCAGAAAAATAAACAAATATTAAAAGACATTCAGCAGACACTTTGGACCGTTGTCATTGTTTGTGCTGTGGCTGATAATAGAATAGAAATGTCTGCTTGTCAGGCTGTGTGATTACAGTGGACTGTGGGTAAGAACATTTTCACAGGGCATATTTCAGACATGTTTCGTGTTTCACTTCAACAGTAAATCACAATTTAGTGGTAAGCTGCAACACGGGCAGTATATAGTTTTCTTCAGTTGTGCTGAAGGATGAAGTATGTTCCTGAAAATGGAACAGAAACGAAATTATTCACAGAAAATGGAAATCGAGTGTTAATGTGATAATATTTCTCTGCCTCTCACAGCTAAAAGATACAGCAATACATCAACCTCATTCGCTCAGCACCTCGAATCTTCTGCCAGGTCAGAAAAATAGAGAAGAGAGTGATGATTCTCTTTGTTTGTGAGGCAGAAGAAGAAAGATTTACATTTGTCACCTGGCATGATAACAAGATCATGTTTCATGATTAGATTTTTCTCAAGTGGTGTCAACTGCTTCCATGATCATGATGAAAAATAAATGGATTGGCACATTCGGACTCTGGAGGAGGGTGGCGAGTTGGCTGACACATAAAGAGGCCACCCAAATACCAGTGTTGTCAGTTTGATCCCTGCCACTCGGAGCTGGGTGCGCTCCAGTCGCATGCTGGTTACTGGAGGTTAGCCGGAGTCAAATCTGTAGCTACAGTACAATCTCCCCATCACGACTGCTGAACGGTTCTTGAGCAAGGTACCAATCTTCTCAGTGTCCTCTGAGGTAAAGTAAATGTTTTGGTAACTATAAATGCAAGACTGGAACTGTAATGACCTATAGAGAATACACACAGATTGTAGTTTATTAAGTACACCTAGCTAAAACTAATGCCGTCTAAAACAACAGTCCTGCAATAAATCCTCCCTTCATAAAGTTTGTAATGTTCAGTTTTCACTAAAATAAGTTTTCGAGAGGTAGTGATTCAACTCTGTCATCTTTTTTGTGGCGCTATTAAACTGTATTGTAGAGAGGTGTTTCTGTTATTTAGCATATCCTCATTAATATAAATGAGGGTTTATCAAGAACAACCATACAAAAGCCACCTGTCCATGTTGTTACTTAGCAACAACATGTACACGTAGTTTGTGTTAGGGGTTTTGTCCCCTAACACAGGAAAAATGCCTGCACTGTGACATCAAACTTTAAGAGGCCACTTCACATGCAGATCTTCTTTGCATCTCAACGGCTTGTTAAAGTTTTTAACCATGCTAACAGCGTTACACTAGACAGGCAATTTTGGTTTTATTCAGACTGAAATACAGAATCTCAACATCTATTGGCTGGATGACACTCAGCCTCAGGTTTACTTTTTGTTTAGTGTATAGTGATCATGGTAAACATTATACCTGATGAACATCAGCAGGTTTATGTTGTGTGCAGGATGGCAGGCTGATGTTAGCATTCAGCTTAAGACAGCATGGCTGTAGACTGTTAGGTTTGCTTGTCAGTAAGCCTCGGTTTATATTACTTTGGTTACACAGCAGGAGGAAGCTTTGCACATCTACCCTGTGAGGCAGGTGCGTAGGAACAGTATGTGCGATCTTGCCTGATGAAGGTCTAAGACCGAAATGTCGTGATAAAATTGTTTGCTGCAAGTCAGGCGGCGTGCAGGATTTTTTTTAATACCACTTTGGTTACACACACGATACTTCTTGATAACCTGAGTTCTCCTCGTGTGTATTGGCTAAGTTTTGATTTACTGTAAATTAGTCATACACTCAGTCACCAAGTGTTTGTTGAGAGCCTGTCTCAGTATTTGTGATTTTTTTGTGATGAAAAAATACTTTAAATCAAAAAATGTTTAACTTACTTTCAGCTGCTGTTGACATGATAGCATTCAATTGTTTTTATGGGCACCAGTAAAAATGGTTCAAAACTCTATTCAACATCATAATAAAGGACTCACTTGAGTTTCTGCAGCCTATGGCAGGAAAGGCACAACGTACTGACTGTGCAAAGCCTAGTCACAATTTTGCTGATAATTGTTGCCTTTCACTAAAAAGCTATAAACTCATAAGCACATAACAACACATGGCAGAGCTTCATTTTCGTTTAAAGCCTGTTGTTGAAGGTCTCTCTCACACCTGACTGCTTAGTCTCATCCCAAATGAGCAGAAGACAACATCTGGAGTCTTACAGGAAGGAAAAGCTCTGAGGACAAAGAGAAAGGTAGAACAGACACACACATATACACATACACATGCGTTAAAACATGGCTGAGGTCATGAAAAGGTAAAGCCCCCTCCGTCTGAAATAATGTATACATCACAGCACATCCCTGTCACTGTCCAGTGAGCAAGTTTTCTGCTGCTCCCATATTAGATTAATATAATCAGTGCTCACAACAAAAGTGAAATCCTTTTAAATGAATCACTTTCGGACAGACAGGATATTATACTGCATGACTACTCAGACTGTATTATGCAAAGGCAGAGGGTCAGAATGACACTCCATTACTCTTTCAGTCTGAGCGAACTGTTGAGGAACACAAATGTTGTTTATGGTTCAAAGCACAGGCAAATAGAAAAGGAGACAGAGCTCTTTGTCTTTTAAGTGCATTACAATTGGAATTCAAAGCTGCACAAATGAAAGGGTCTTTAAAAGGTTATCGTCTCATTGCGCTGTACACAAAACAAAAAAATGTTTATCTTATCCGCTGTATCTACCCAGACTGCATTTCCCTTGTGAGTAAAATGTTTCTAATGTTACGTTATTTGATTATAATGTCTCATATTAGATAAGCAGCATAGCTAAAGGAATAGTTCAACAGTGTTCTTTGTGTGATGGCAAGGCCGTAGCATGTGGGAGGAACGGTCCCGGAATAATGAGTGAACACTCGTTATACACAAGTTTTCCTGTCCTTCTCCCTCTGCCAACATTGTACAAGCACAAGAGCTGATTAGCTTAGCTTAGCATGAAGACACCTCTGAATCTCACTAATTAACACATTGTATTTGTATTTATATTTATTTATATATTGTATATTTATATAATACAGCTAAACCGCATCAGTAAAATGTTCACAGAGAACCTATTTGTTTCCCACCCAAACATCCAATCTTGCTGTACAATATCCACCAAGAGACTGCAGCATTATTAAACTTCTCTATGGTTATTTATTTAGGCACTCACAGCTCTTGTGCAAAGTTAAAGAAAGATTGTGGCCTGGTTTAATACAGAAAAAGTTCACAGTGATTTCAGACACACCATTTTTTTTACATTTATTTACATTCTCTTGTGTGACAGGCGTCCACCATCCACCTTAACCCCCCTGGTAGTGACTCTGCTGCCCTTAACAGCACTTCATTCGTTCCTCCGCACATAATCCAACCTGCAATTACACTTCCTACAAAACCAATTTGCTGTTGCAACTTGCATGGCGTACAAAAGTGTACAAAACATTGCAGCTGAACTTAATCCAGGCAGCAATTACATTTCCTTCAAAATGTATTTGAAGTGATACATAAACATATATAAACTAGATTATAGTGGATCATCTAACTCTCACCCAGTAAGCAAATGAGAGTATACTTCCCAAAATGTCTAACCATTCCTTTAAACATATTGCGCTGCTACTTGATAGTTCTGGTAATGTTCATTTCAAGGAGGCGGTTCATGTGTTTGATGGGGGGGCCCAAAGTAAGAACACGCCACCGAATGTTGGCACAAAGTGTTTATGGTTGCCTGTCACTTAAATGCCATGTTGACTCGGTTTATTTATATCTTGATCATTCCATGCATGCATGTGTGTGTGTTTGTGTGTGTGTGTGTGTGTGTGTGCGTGTGTGTGAGACAGAGAGAGAGAGTGAGAGCTAACATGATGACAGCCAATTAATTCAGCTCTTGGGGACTTGGTGAGGAGAAACAGTGACTCGCGGGCTGCATTAGTCATGCAGTATGGCAGCACTGGCATCAGGGAGCTCTCATACACACTTTAAAGGTGACTGTGTGTGTGTGTGTGTGTGTGTGTGTGTGTGCGCGCCCACATTAGTTGTTTGCCTCTTCTGCTATCCTGTCATCCCTCCCTCACCCAAGGGGGCCCAGCATGAAACAGCCTCATGACTTAAGGATACCGTTGGCGGCGGCGAATGCAGCCTGAGAAGCTGAGTGTCAAACTTCCAACAAAGCATTTAACAAGCACAACAGTGCACAGTGCTAACAGCTCGTTCAAAGACTATCGCAGAGTTTACCCCCTACAAGCACACAAACAAACAACTTTATTATGGTTGATGTAATGCTGAGTCCAAAGGGATGTGAGGGAAGTTTTTAAAAACAGAGGTACTCTGCAGAAAGCAACAGCGCAGTGATATAATTATCACTGTGAAGTGGGTCACAGAGCTGTGTACAAGTAATTAAAGGCTCAACTGTATGCTTGCTGTTATTGAATCTGACCACAGGACTAAGCAGAACAGCAAGGACGTTCAGGAAGGAATTTGTTTCAGACCACACACACACACACACACACACACACACACACACAGGTGTGTAAATATGAAGGAAACACACACACACACACACACACGTAACATTGCTCAATGAATACATTTTATACTCATTATCCATAAATGCTGACCATGAAAATCCTGTGTAACAGCTTGAAATGTTCTATTTTAAAGCCACAACCAATCACAGATTATGCATTAGCCATTCAGTTCATTTTCCAAACCTCAGTGTGTGACAGTCACCAAACTGTGTGGCATCAGGGCGTTCACTTTATCTTCAGAAGTCAGAGTTCCCTGTCATCCAAATGTCATCCACTGTCGCACAAAATAAGTGCATAGTCATACATTTGCTTGTGCGTGTGAAAGTATATGGCTATGTGCGTAATTCCTTTGTATTGTATTTGTATCGTTATGAATATGTTCATTATAATTAAATTAGAATCGAGGTTAAGCTGCAACATTTAAAGCTGGGTTACAACTGAGACACATTACATACTTGGTTTACTTTAATTTCTTAGGTTTACCTTACTCATTTATGTTGTGTAATTCAGTTGCATGAAACGCTATGGTAACTTGTTTAGGTTGGGAAATTCTGCTATATTAGTCAAAATGTTGCAGAGTTAAGTTTTATTATTAATACTCTTTTACGTCAGAGTAATTTTGTTCTTTTACGGGGAGCAGTCTGATGTGACCCTTGACGAACTGAAGCTGGGTGTGTTTACTGTCCTGCTGTCGCTACTTAGCAGCCGGAGTGACTGGAGAACGATACCCATCAAGGATTCAGGGTTACATAAGAAAGCCTCACTTTATAAATGGTTTATAAGCTGTCTTTATTATTCATATTTAAAAAATGTAATAAGCCCTGTATGATGTCGACTTTTGGGTTGCTATGTTGTAAGAAAATATCCATTCGGCTAGTTAGCTAGTCCTCCAGCGTAACTTGCATTGCTTCATTAAGTAGCGTTTCAATTCATCAGGAACGCTTCCATCAGATAGTTACCTTCTAAAAAAGAGCTGCAGTGCATCTGGACCAACGTTTATCTGTTAACAACTTTATAATATTTAGAACTGCAAACGTTTTATCTTATTATAAAATGAGAATCCAATAAGCCTTTAATTTATGACTTACTGACATCACTGCAGGGGTGATGTCTCATTTAAAAGGAAGTCTTTGATATAGATTCACGTGTGACTCATTTTATAGGTCTGCAGTTATAAATGGTATCACGTCATTAATAAATTGTTGAAAATATAATAAACGGTAAATTGTTTTTCCACCATAACAATACATCAAGTTTGGAGTTGTTATGTTAGTAAATTGTTGACAAATTGATTGTGGTCCAGATGCTTATAGCCTTTTTACAGAAGGTGAGTAGTGAAACTGTCATTTGGAGGTGTTCTCCTAATAATTACAGAGCTATATAACTTTTTAAAACTTGGCATCAGAAAATTTGTCCTAATTAGTGTCTAAATACGGGAATACTGTGGAAAAATAATAATAATAATTCATCAACCATTAATAAAGCCAACATTTAAACCTTGTACAATGTTGTACCAAGTAGGGGTGAGTGTGAAATAAAGTAGTCATTATAATTTCAGTGGTGGAAACCTGTGGTCTCCCTGCCTGCGGTTTGATGATCCTCTGTTCTGCAGGTTGGAGGCGGGATGTCACTGTGAGAAACAAATGATGAGGAGGACCAGTAGGTGGCTGGTGCGCTGCCTGTGCCAGTGCTCTGCTTACAAAGGGCCATTAGCCAAGGTCTGTAGCTGACAGATGAAGGCCCCCTAATGGTGCAGGATCATGCTGTGGTTTACAATATTTATATTTAACCAGAGAGAGATTAATTATCGCCGCCAAATTGACAGGTCCAAGGAGGTGAGGGAGGTTTCTGACTGACACTGCCATTCCTCACAGTGCTTCCTGCCAGAGGGCATTGCTCCTGACCTTGGGATGCCAGGCGTCTTTTTTCTTTAATGACCATCCTTTATTCTCCGCAGGGATGCCGATCACCCCGAACGAACTTATAGCCTGACAACGATTGTCAAAGTAAAGCGAAAATTCCCTGTCACACAGAGTTCACTGCTGTTTTTGATCATGGACGCTTTATTGTGGACTTGTGTTCAAGCATGTGTGTGAGAAAGCGTGAGTGAGTGAGCGAGTGAGTGTGAGGGAAAACAAGTCTTGCCTAAAGCGAGAAAATAAAAAGGCCATGATTCCTCTCTGTGTTTTTCCACCCTCCTGGTTTACTGATGCCCTGCAGATGTCCTCGACCACTTTTTCTTTTTTAAAGTATTGTATCTTGTGTGAGGGTTTTTGTCATGTCTTGCGCTGTGTTTGGGTTGCTATCTAGTGTGTGATCCTTCATGCAGGTGACAGGCTTGGCCCTGTGATATCTTTGTGGTGTACATTTAACAATAGGATGCAAAATCAATTTTCCACTGCGGGGACAATAAAAAAGCCATAATATGATGTGCTTAGGCTGTAAAGTAATAAAAACCATAACAGTCAGCCCTGAGACTGTAAAAGCCCCCATGTTCCCCCCTTACACTGCTACAGTTAAACTGTTTTTAATTTTGTTCTTCAAAATGTCTAAATCTGTGCAAAATTTAACGATATCCATCTATCTCCTCTAAAGCTCACTAAGTCACATGATAAATAAATCCTTTCAGAAACAAAAGTGTAAAACTGACACATTGTGATTTTACAGTTTTACCTTTTGACATAAAACAGCTGTTTCCTGTTAGCTAAGATGAAGCTAACAGTTAGCATACACACATGGAAGCATTACTGATCTTCTCATGTGGCTAACTCTTGGCAAATAAAGCAAATGTATGTGTGCAGGCACCGATTTTATTACATTTTCAACATTTGTGGGTTTTTTTTTTCCTTTAAAGGCAGAGAGCAAAATTTCCAGGAAATCGAGTGTGATTTCTGTCAGCAAGTTCAATCCACTCACAGGCATGTTAGTCAGCACGTAACACCAGTGCTGCCTTTCTGTCAGTTTACCGTCTATCTCCAAATGAATAAATCATACAAACGTTATTTGGCTTCTTATCTACCACATGTGGAAGCAGCAGGACCCTGACACTGAAATTCCCTTTTGAAGATGAATTTGAAAAAAAAAAAAAAACAAACTTAACTGGGAGGGTCATGTTTGCAAATGATTGAGGTAACACAGGAAAAACACGTCCCTTACACCTCTCGTCCAACACAACAGCTCCCACCTCCGGACCAAACACTCCAGCTCCTACCAGTCTTTTTCACTTTCCTTCTCCCTCACCCCTCACCTTTGCCTTTCCGGTCTCATCCATCGCTGTTCACGGCTTCTCATAGTCAAGAAGCTCACCTTATGGCACTCTCCCTTGCCACCCTCGCCCTCACCCTCCAGACTGAGGATCACAATGAAGGACAAGGTGCTAATGATTTCCATTCACTTTAGCCCCGAGGCTGGGGAATATATGTCCTGGATAAACCCCAGAGATTTATGACATCAACATTTTTATCTTCTTCAACGACAGAGAAGAGGGCCTGCGAGGATGGACAGGGAGCGCCATGCAGGAACCTTTACTAATCCTTTGGCACCCATACCATCTCAAATTACAGATGGAAATCACCGGTCGACTATTACAGCGATTTAAGATGCAGTTTCACCTCTCTCTACCTCCCTTCATTTCTCTCTCCTTACCACCTTTGCATCACACCCTCCTCTATCTACAGTTAGAGCTTTAAAAGGAGAGATCACACCAATCCAGGGTGTCTGCATGGGAACAATTAGCAGCCAGGTGCAGAAAATTGCTCTTTTCATAATCAAGGTTATTTATACACGCCCCCTCGCAGAGCTGGACATGCTGTCTCATTGTCACCTAGTAAACACTGAAGGCTATTTCACTTTCTGTTGCTCACTTTCTTTCTTCGCTCCACGCACACAGAGACAAAGAGAGAGAGAGACAGAGACACCCATAATTCAAAGCCACAAATACAAAGATGGAGCCTGTTGCTGCCAAAATCTGACATCAGCTCAGATGTCAGTTCAGACTGAGACATCAGTGATTCTCAATCCAATTTTATTAATCGACCATAGAAAATCCATACTGAAGGTTGATGAACAATCCTTATTGCCAAATTACAGGGATGGCATGATTATAATTGGAGCTGGCTGTGGCTGTCACTATCCGCCTTATGAAATAATCTTGTTGAACTAACCCTCTGACCGTGATCATGACAGACATAATTATCTATCTTTTTTTTTTTTTTTTTTTTCAAAAAAAAAAATTATTCCTAGATTATCCTGTCAGCACGGCGATTGTCAGTTAAATGTGGGAAACTCACTTAGTCTCGAAACATTTTGGCGTATAATAGACAGGGTGAGAGATCAAGTCGAAGAGGATGACAGGAGGAAGATGTGAGTGGTCCGTCGTGATTTCCAAGGCAGTTCACTGACTTCACAGGCACTATGAAGACATTGAAGGTCATGCACTTTCAGGAAGATCGCTTACTGAAAACTGGCCTTGCATGATTCGTCCACATGACTTCATAACAGCTCTCACTTTGTGTAGCACATTTAATTCAGCCCGCAAGGTCAAAGAGGTCAGTGGACAAAGTGTTGCTCATCTTATCTGACTAACAGCCGCATGCTGCTCCACATGCAGCTCCCCTATACAAGCGCAGAGCACTACTGCTCTCTACTGACAGCTGCCTGACACTGGCCGGCTGAAATGACTAAGTCTTATCCAAGTTTACTCATGAAAATGACAGGAAATGACTGGTGGGACCATGATTCCTTCCTCTGTTTTGGGCTGGAGGAAGTTTTTGGAGGATCTTCTGTTTTTTATTTGTTTCCTTTTTTTTTTTTTTTTTTAAGAGAGAAGGTTTTAGAGTAGCAGCTGCTGTGCTCAGGATACGATCCCATCTTGTAATTGTCCGTATCATGAGGGATGTAATCCCCAGTGAACTGAGCAGGGCCTTATTACGATAAGATACACATCATCCTCACAGTAAATAGCTTTCTGATTGTTGACCACGGTTGAAGCCTCCAGAGATATCCCCTTCTCAGACAACTGTCCATCTCCTGCAGGATCTATGTCTGGTAGATGGGTGATAAATACCTATCAGCTCTTAAAGGATCACTTAGCTTGTGGAGTGTGTTATGGTATTTATATAATCATTAAGTTTGTTTTGCTTGTCTGATTGAAGAATGAAACCGCCCTTGATATTTAAGGAACACTATGACTGGCAGGTATGTTGTGTCGTCTCCATCTGCTGGTGTCTTGTGGTATTACATTATTTGATTTTATTCACGTGGCCTTTTTTATGTCAGTTTGGTCAGGTACATACTCATAAATTCTTCATATTCATATCTTTAAATATAACATTTACTTTACTACTTAACTGGTCACCTGAAGTTTACTGCTTTTAGCTCTCTGTTCATATCTGCAACCAGACCCCACTCAAATAAATCCCATAAAATAAAAAAAACAAGCAGTGGAGACATAGGTGATCACAAAGGTTATTCTCTTTAAAAACTGTACCATAAAATTGTATAAATGTCAAACGAACTGTATGATGAAAAATTCAAGTTTATGAGTAGCCTGAAAAATAAAAACATCTGTATGATGTAATGCAATGCAAGACTTAGAAAGTACAGATATATAATGAATAGATATAATCATTATTTAGTTATAACATAAATATGTGTGTGTATTATACGATCAATACTGCCTTACTTAAAAAGTGAAGTTTTTGTTGAAAAAGTGCAAATTCATTTCTGTATGTTGGCATGGTGCCTTGTTTAGTTTACAATCTTTTGTCACCTTGTGTATTTATCATCTATTCACAACAGCAACACTGATCATCATCATCATCATCACTCTGATACAGTGTTAACAAAAAATAGAAATGAAACAAAGTTGTGTTTAATATAGGACTGTCTTATTGGGTAGCAACCCGATAAGTCTTGCATCCTATATTAGATACCCAATATAGATATAAAAATGGATAGTAGATATTTTAATTCACTTGTATTTGATTTTCTCTGCATCAAAACATCATGTAAAGATGTTATTGCAAACACAATAGCCGGAGCATCCATCCACACATTGTAAGTATTTATCCACTGCTGACAGCTCTCAGAGGCCCTGATGCGCAAGTGTCTTGAAGCCTTTATTCTTCTTTTGATGGACTGGGTCTTTACAGCCTACTCCACTATCTGCCATATGGTGTGCTGGAACAAGAAAACAGCACACTCCAAGCTGCATTTTCATCAACTGTCATACATGGAGGAAACCCACGGATGGCCCATTAAAACAATCCACTTCTCTTTCAGGATTGATTTAGCACGCTGAAGGTTTATAGATGACTACACCACTGATGAGCAATAAACTCATTTTACCAAAATAGACCAATTTGATTATGCAGAGGGATGCTGGAGCCCGGATACTGTGCTGGAAGAAGTATTCAGATCCTTCAGTTGAGTAAAAGTATCAGCACCACAGTTTGAATTTATCCTGTTAGTAAAAGTCCTGCATTCAAAACACAAAAGTGTAAATAGTGTATTTTACTTAAACTATAAAAAAGTAAAACAAATGACCCCATTCACATTATCAGCTTTTTTTTCAGCCTCATAAAAACAGTCAAACAATAATCACGAAAATAAAATAATTAATAATAATAAATAATTTTTTCTAATATGTTCCTCATATAGTAGCATAATTAGGACAAAGTCTGACACTTTCCATACTGAAATTTAAATGGACCTCTTAATAAAATAAAATAAACTTTTGGTGAAGTGTTGAAGGTGTGAAGAAATTTATTTCTATCAATGGAACAATATTTTTGATATTACTAAAAGCACATAATTACTAATAGGACTGTAATCAAAGCACGTTTTTGTATATAAAACTTTTTTCCATATATTTTGTATGACACGTGTCTTAGAGATGACATGTTTACAATAGGTGTCTGGTGACACTTGTGATCAGTGGAGCAGGTCTGACTCTTAAGACGTGCTTTATTGTCCCCTTCACGCGGTGGAATCCCCTGCATCGTGTGTTACAGAACGGCACCCTGCCGAGACTTGATTTCAAGCATCGCGACATTTCGTTCCACCTCAGTGGAGCGCTGTGCAGCTATTCTCCCAATGAGACGCTATGTTTACAGTAAGAAGCGGTGTGAACATGTGGGAGACTGAGGTTATTGTTGGTGTCCAGCGCGGTCCTACTGTAAGGAAGTCATCTCTCCTCTTATTGTTGCTCCCTAGGAGTTCATCAATTAGCCTGCTATCACAGATAACATTGACTTAATGAACCGTTACTTTAACTAGAATATTACTTCCCTTCTCCTAAATTAATGAGGCCTCTAATTGTCCTAATTTGCGTCTGAAACCCCGGCATTAAGATTTGTCTCTTTGCTCTCTAGAACCACCTCCGTAGCTTCGGGTGTGTGAGGATAATTACAGAGTAGACTGCTCCCAACATCAAGAGGTTCACTGTTCCTGGTGCACGACTGTGTGACAAAAAACATGGAGACGCTCTATTGTTAGGGAAGGAAGGAGTCTTTAATTAAAACACAAGAGAAACGGTGGCTCACTGTATTGACCACTCAGCTCTAATGGGTAGGCGAGGAAGGACATCTCACTCCAAATGTCATGGTGGGGTTAAACTCATGTCCAGCTGCTTGTACACTGTATGGCCTACAGTATTAACACATGCTGAAAACAATCTAAAGGTATAGTAAGGGTTGGATGGATAGGCTACAGGGGATGCACGCCTGGGAAGTACATACATGGTTGAAGTTATAATATAGCTGTTATTATATTAACATATACGTCAAAAGCCATACTGTCTTTGTGAAGCACACCGTGTGGCCCATAATATCCTAATATCTCCCTGGAAAGATAGAATGTTATACTATTTATAAAAAAAAAAAAATTATAATCCCAATATATAAACATAAACAGCATTTTCAAGAAATTAGACCCAATCACCAACATAGATTTAAGTCACAGCAGGTTAGGTGAACAAAACAAATGTCAAATTCATTCATATGCAAGCACACAATTCAACCTTTAAATGGAGCATTTCTCTCGAGAAGATTTTCCTCATGATTACTACCAACTTACCTTGTTCTTTCAAAAGATCTTCCTACAAAATTATATAACAATAATCTATTAATATAATACACAATTAGGGACCCATACAATAAAGCGTTAACATAATTTTGCAGCCATATGTGGCTTGTATGGATGTGTCATATGTGTTTCAGTGAGGTGTTACAGTGTCTTGAACAGGTGGATAATGAAACAGAGACACAATACTTCAAAGTAAGGCCTTTAAAAAATAGTGTTGAATTAATTATAGATTGCTTGAAGCCATGGCTCCCCAACTGCTGTTCCCCAGGGATAATTGAGGAGGGTTTAAGGCATCCCCAGTGAAAAGAAGACTGGTTTTTATTTCACTATTAGGTCTGCTTCATTTACTAGAAATTAAAACAATGACACAATGTATTATCATTGGAACTACTCTCTGTCTCTCTCTATTCTCCAGCCAACGAGTAAAGAATGAGATGGATCAGAGAACCCCTGCCAAAATATGGGTATTTTACATTGTTCAGCTGCAGCCATACAGCGTGATGAGTTTAGAGGCATTTGTACTTCCCAACCTTCTGAGTTGTTACACTACACACTGTAGGCGGTTATAGTTATTACAGTTGAATGGCAGCCATGGAAGTTGTGTTGACACAAGTAATCGCTGCTATGGTTGGCTGCTTAGGTTTAGGGTTTGAATGATTAAGAGGCACAATAAGTAAATACGCAGTTGGCACAGTCACCAACGTCATGTGGCAGCTGCAGTAATATCTACAGCGCTCTGGTTAGAGACATATTGTGAAACCAGTGGTCAACTTAGTTGAGAAATTGTTGTGGCATTTTGTGCGCCTTATCGTTCAGATGGTGACGGCATTGCAACATGTATTGTTGTATTAGTAATGTAGCCTCCCATACAGTAAAGTGTTACCGTTACATTCATTTGACACTACTACACAGAACATACAGGAACTCCTCACTGCGAACACACCAATCCACCAGTCTGGGTTTTATTGAGCAATATTGTGGGAACGGGGACCGAGGCAAATATTCTGAAGGAACCCTGACTATAGGCTTAGGTAAGACCTGATGAGGCTAATTTGCTGTTACTAGTGGATGTGGTTATAACATTTAGGCCATAGCTGCAGGTGGTGACAGCTTTGGAGAAACTAAGAGGGAGGCAAAATTTGAGAAGCAGGTTAAAAAGACAGCTGGGATCCAGCTGCTTACTTGCTGTTTGCAGATGTGAAGTTTTTTGTTTTTCTTTCCACTTTTCTATTGGTTATTTACAGTTACTGAGGAGATTACCATCCACATGTCTTTTTCTTTCAGTGATTTACCTGTAGCTTTGAGTTGTTTTGCATTATTTTCACATTGCAAACTGTTGACCACTAGTCTCTGGGTAAACAACAGCATAAATTCCTCAGCTGCTGTTACTTTAACATTGTGAGGGAAACACCGCACTTTGTACACCACTAGATTTATTTGTGAGCCAACAGTTACAAGTTACTTTGCAGACATAACATAGAAAAACGAATGATGAGCTTCTAAAAAGGACATGATTCAACAATATTTAAAGCAGTTCAGAAGAACACAACCTCTGCCAACCACAACATTAAAATGCTGTGTACATATTAATACATCAGTATTAACCATCAAATGATATGAAGTGTTATAATACAAGTACATACTCCAAGTACATTTTGCTGATGATATTTTCACTTTTTTATTGTATGGTGTATTGTAGCATTGTGTTATACTGCTTTATCTAAGGTAAATACTTCTTCCACCGCTGCCCAACAATAATAATGGCAATCGCTTACAGTCAACGCTTTCATTTGTAATGGGGAGGGGGAATTTTGCATTTATGACCCCCAACAAGGCTTTGGACCAGCACTGAAAGTTGCCATAACTCGCCAGTTGACAGCGACCTCCCCCCTCCTCCTTCCCTCCCTCCCTCCCTCTCTGGCTGCTTGGTGGGACACATCAGTCTCCCTCTTGCTGCAGGTCAGTAGAAGTTGACCTTTGAAATGTTCCTCACACCTCCTCGGCCTCCGCTGCCACTCCCCCGCTCACGCCCCGCACCAGATGGGAAGTGTAGCCGCATTTTTAAAGCCTGCACGCAGGGTTACAGGCTGTTGCGCTGGCAGTGGGGCTGAAGGAATGAAATATTCATGCAGCCCCAAAAATGAATGGACACCCCGGGACGGAGAGCGTGCCGATTTATTCAACTAAGACCAGGCCTCGTTAAACTGCTGGCGGCGAGGCAGGTCACGGTGATTTTCTTTACCAGTGCTCGACCCCGACTGTCACACACACACACACACACACACACACACACACACACACACACACAAAACACAGAGAGCGAGAGAGAGGGGCACTGAATGCAAAATGTGCCCAAGTCGCTATCACCACACAACATCTCAGATCTCCCTCCGGACAGGTCTGCGCTGCTGCTGGAGAGGTTCCTTCTCCTGTAATTGATGACCTAATGAGTGATTAGCTCTTGTGTCAGGGCAGCGAGAGTCAGTGTGGAAGCTGAGCTGTCGCTGTGCGCAGCATATGGGAGACGTGGGTGACACTGGCTGTGACAGAGGTGTGTAGCTTGCGTGGGGTGCCAGGGGACACCAGCTGATAGGCACAGGGCAGGGGCCACGTGACTATAACCAAAATTTGTAGCCTAATTTATCTTCCTTGATTTGGATTAGATTTGGATAAACTCTTAATCCTATAATAATAATAATAATAATAATAATAATAATAATAATAATAACAATAATAATACAACAACAACTACTACTAATAATAATAATAATAATAATGATGATGATGGTGATGATTATAATAATGGATGGTTGAACGTTTTCCAGTATGACTTATGCATGTTTTGCTAGATGATCCATAAATTGCCTTCAGACATCTTATCAGTTATCATGGCTCTGCTGTAGACAGGTGTGCCTCAAGCCTTGTCTCCCACCTGTTGGTTTTATTGTTGCTCTGCAAATAAGATCGTCCAGCTTTTACTGTTTGTTTGAGAACAAACCTCAGCCCTGCCAGATCCTTTAAGGGTTAGACCCAATTAAGGACTCAGTTCCTTTGCTCATGAGAAAGATGTCCAAATTCATTTTCCATGGACTTGGAACACTGGCGGAGGTCCATGGAGGAGGAGGAGGAGGAGGAGGAGGAGGAGGAGGATACAACTTTGAATGATAATGTGTGTAAAAATGGATTTAGGAAATAACAGATAAGAAAACTCCTCAAGCTCGAAAGTTGTTCAATTTCCCAATAAACGTTATTTTATTTATTTCTGGGAAACTTGAAGGGTTTAGCCAAACAGACATGAAGTCTAGACTTTACTGCTAAGTTCATTAGATCACGTTCTCTTTGAGAACGTATAAGCCACGCTCTTAAATGATTAATACTCCGGGTTCCCCTCTGTGTGAGGATAATAACAAGGTCGTGATTGAGTTACAATACACAATAGGAGAAAAAAGTCGCGCTTTGTCTAATTGTTCTTTGACAGGGTCAGAGGGGATTGTGCGATTGGCTGCTGCCTCCTGAGGCTGCAGCGCTGTCAGAGCTGTCTGAGGGCTGGGAGTGACACCAAGGTGACTGAGGGGAGGCTGGAAAAGTATAAATTGCTGGCGCAGTGCAACCCGTTCCAGAGACAAGGGCATCAGCCAGAGTCTTCTGTGTGACCTTTATTCCCTGCCGCGCACGACCACAGGCCATTACAGTGATGACCGCAAAGGCAGAGCTTTCGAGCTGGCAAGAGTACCCAGAAGATTTCACCGCGCTGCAGCAGCGCAGCCTGGCCCACATCAACTCCAAAAGTTGGATTTCTTCAAACTCAATCCGTGCGTTCTCCCGGAAGGACGCGCACGGAGCTCCAGAGGCATGCATCTCACTGCATGAGAAATTTGTGCCAACCAGTAAACTGCCTGACTGCGTGTCCGCTGCAGGCATCACAGAGACAGACTGTGAGAAGTCAGCTGAGGGAGGCAATGCGAGCCACTTTGGCCCCCAGAAACACAGGCGCGTCGCAGCCAACGCCAGGGAAAGGAGAAGGATGCACGGCCTGAACAAAGCGTTTGACGAGCTGAGGAGCGTCATCCCTTCCCTGGAAAATGAGAAGAAGTTGTCCAAATATGACACCCTCCAAATGGCGCAGATTTACATCAACGAGCTGTCGGAGCTCCTGGCCGGCGTGGTTCAGTCGGAGTGCATGGGTCCAGCGGACAAGAGCTCCAGGAGGAGCCTAATTCACTCTCTACGGCCTGCAGCCAGTGCGCAGGAGCAGCTGACCGGAGAGCAGCGGGATCACCTTATCATACTCGGACCTACATCCGACCTGGGGACAATTAAATCCACACCCTCTTCCCACAGCAGTGATGGGGAATCCTCGCATCTCAGCGACATGGAGGAAAGTCAGAACGGGAGACAGTAACAGAGAACACTGGCCACTGACTATTGACTCTTTACACCGCGGTGTCTGTTATAGGAAGAACCGGGAGAACCAAATATTACAGCTTGTAGAAATGTTGATCATGTGCTAGTCCTTCATATATTCTCCTGTCATAATTTATAGCTTAGATGTTGCACTGCCAAATGAAAAAAAAAAAACAATACAGGAAAAACTTGTTTTTACTTCCCAAGGCCATGATGAGCTCCCATAGGCCTTTTTATGCACTTTATATGCCCTGAACATCATTAATGACATTTTCATGTGTCATTAGTGACAATTGTCTAAATTAAAAACAATTATTTGATATTTATGTTTAGCTATGGGGTATTTTATAAGGGTTGTTTTGCTAAAATAAAGACATAGTTAAGAAATGAGTGCATTTCAAATTATTTTTGTATGTTTCATACTGAAGTCAGCAACACGTTGTATACTGAGTAAATGATATTTTAATATTTCTACCATGTGAAGCAAACTGAAGCGTCCATGTACAAAAAAAAAAGCAATATTCACACTTGGGTATTTCGTCTTTCTGTCTTGCAGAAAAACTCTTGATTTACATGCAGCATCCATCTTATTTCACTTTAAGAAGGAAGTAGAAGAACAAACATAATCTAGAGGAAGCCTCAAAAGATGTCATGCAACTCACTGACTGTCACAAGGAATCATATTTTTTTTTTTTCCTTAAACTGTTTCCATAATTAAACAGTCAAACAATCAGGTGTTCTCTCTGCTTATCAACTAATGGTAATGTCACATTAACATTCCAGCAGTGAAAAACAACACGGACTGAATCCTCTTTTCCCAAAGAATAAAATGACAGACTACACTGATAAACATGAACATCTGCAAGACAAAAATCTGATGCCTAATGTTCCCAGTGGAGGGGATTTAAAAAAAAAAAAAAAAAAAAGAAAGAAAGAAACTAATTGCACCTTCTGACAATCTATCATGGTTAAAATTGCTCCTTCTAGTCTGTCTGTTAACTAATAGCCTACTGAGAAAATGTGGGGCTGCCCGCTCCAGTGGGAAGAGGTGGCTGGAACTTTGCCAGGTCCTTAGAAATGATTTCTGCCAGCCTGTGTTTAAAACTGCCAGGGGCCTCTGTGGGGTTGACACGGGTAGAGGAGCCAATGGCCTCCTCCATCTCCTTCATGTCATCCTCTGCCTCTGCCTGAGTATTGAACCCTGGCTGGATGAAGTTAATCACAGGGGGCTGACACTGGTATCTGGGCTTGGGTAGGGTGTAAGGAACAGATTGGGGAAGGGGGCAGGGAGGAGGCGGAGGCGGAGGAACAGGTGGAGGCAGGGGTGAGGATAAAGGCTGCAACTGGGAGTTTGAGGGAGAAATGCTTATTCTCACAGCCGAGTAGATGCACTCGTTTGAATCGTCTATCTCAGGTTTGAACGGATCTTTTCTGACCACAGGAGGAGTGAATCTCCTCACGTTGTAATAAATGTCGTCCATGTCAGCGTCCAGGCTTAGGGCCTCCAGGGAATGACACCGTTCATCCTCATCCTCAACGTCACCTTCCTCTCCCACAACCTCCTTGCTATTAGAAAGTTGAGGTTTGACAAAAGATAGTGGCTTGAAGGTGTAATTAATAGTAGAATAATGGTCTTCAGACTTGTCTTCTGTGTCCGCAGCAACATCTGCAGGGTTGTAGACAGGAGGAGCAGGTGGTCGGTTGGGTGGGGCTGGGAGGAAAACAGGAGACTGGTCAGAAAATGATATTCTGTTGTTGCTGAGTGGCTGGGCAGGCGAGCTCTTCTCCACAGAGCACTGCTCTAATATAGCCTGGAAGACCTGGGAGCCATGTTTGGTCAGGAAGATGAACACTCCTTCTCCTGACTGACAGCGACGGCCTGCTTCAATGCTGAACCCCCCCTGTAATCACAGCAATTAACACACATCTTAAAGAAATAGTGGTACCACTTTACAGTACGACTACCCTTATAAAGGATTTATGAATGGTTTATAACTAGCTCATTAATAAGCTTTTGAACACTTTATGAATCATTCAATAGCTGTTATAACACATTAGATAAAAAGGGCAACAGTGACTTGTTGCTTGCCAAATAGTGAGCCCACATTTCTCTGTACTGTTAAGCCTCATATCTCATTAGTTACTGAGCTTTCTTTGTTTTCTCCATCATCCAGCGTTTATGCCTGCTGCTTCTTTACATATTTGTTAAGTGACTAGCAAATAACAACACTAATAATGACACACTCTTATTGGTTAAATAATAATAAATAATTAATTTCATTCGGCAGATCAAATTATGGCATATTAAATTACCAGATTCAAACTCTAGGTCATTGTTGCCCCTTTTATCTAATGTGTTATAACATCTTATGAATGATTTATAAAGTGTGAACAAACTAATTAATAAACTATTTTATTACTACAAACTATAACTAGTTTACTAAACCAATCATAAATCCTTTATAAAGGTAGTCTTATCATAAAGAGGCACCGAAACAGTTTGATATTTTGAGAAATACAAATTCAAAAAGCATATCCTTTCCAATTTTAGGGGAAGTACTTTACCTCAACCTGTCCGAATTTGCGCAAAAGTCTGTATGGCCAGCTATAGATGATGTCACCGGTACTGCAGGCCAGCAGTACCAAAGCTTCTTTATCTGGGGAGACCAGATACTCCCGGGCCAGCTTGCACCTCCTCGATGCTTCTGTGCTCTGGACAGTCACTTGGTACTGGTTCGGAGGAAGGGTGAGATCTAAACATGAGAAGATATGAAAATATTTACCACTTCAAAATCACAACAATCACACTGAGACCAGTGCAGCATGACTACACATGAAAGCATTAGATTAATTATATGAGGTCTGAGCAGCAATGCATCAGCAAAGTGAATAAATGTACATCAAATATATTCTCCTACAGAAACCAGCTGCTTTAAAGGTGTTTGCATTCTACTAATCGCTCCAAGTCACTACAGGCAACCTGGATTTTTCAGCAGAAGTTTAATCCATTAGGAAATAAAAAGAAATACATTTGTATAAGCTAAAGCTTGCTGACGCTAATACTGATGGTTTTTCTAAATCATTTTCAGATTGTTTGACTGCTTGTGCATCTTGCCCCTGTGTGGCTTCTTTTTAGGGATTGTACAAAAATTATTGGTGTGTTTTCACTTCGTAAAAAACCAAGGCCCTCACCAGGGTTATTAATGTTTTCTATCCCACAATGTGTCAAAATAATATAATAGTGACAACATGTTCATCATCATGTTCTTCAATTTAAATCTTTGAACGTGCACCACCAATGTACACAAGAAAAAATTATGAGTATGAAAAAGAATTTAGGACAAGAATAAAAGAGTCTCCACTGCTCTGCCAAAATAGTCAGACTATGGTACTTTCAGCCAAAAGAAAAATTACAATACGTTTTTGTACAGTCCCGTGTTCCCAGCAGTTGAGTATAGTGTTTAATTAGTCATAAAAAAGCCAAGAAAAACTTTGGACATAAGAAAATGTTATTATATTTTAACTTAACAACCTGGTAGGAGAGTTGATACATCACACTCTGCGCACATTCACTAAACACCTTTTCTGAACTGTTACTTTTGATTGCTTGTTGACTGATCAGCTGTTTGTGTTACCAGTTTTCCAAGATGAGTAAAGGTCATTGTCCTCCATGGTCAAATCATTTCCTCTCTTCAAACCCCCTTTGTCTGTTTCTCCAGGATCCTTCTGTAAACACAGTGGCATGGTAAATATTACACAGAGTAAACCAACCTCTTATCGCTGTTTTATGATTTCAAAGTGGTAAGATGCACGAAACAGCAAAGCTTGTGCAAGCACAAGAATTAGAGAAGTGAAGTGACAGAAGTTGCAGATACTGTATTAACTTCCTCATTGTGCTATCTATCTCCAATTGTGGATAAGGTTTATGTCCACCTTTCCTAAATAACAACACTACCACTGATATAGAAAGGAAAAGGAGAAAGCTGTACTGATCAAGAGGAGAGAAGTGTGATACCTGGAAGGCCAGGAGACAGAGGGCACTTAGCCAGTCCTGGCTTGTTGTAGAGGCCATAGTGTAGGTGCATTGTGTGGTTTTTAAGTAGAAGGCCGTGCACCCTTGGGGGCAAGACTCCTTTGGAGCAGGGATGACACTCAGGCAATCACTCAGACGCACCACTTTTCTCTCTGGTGTTTTCTGCCGAGTGGCCTTCTTCTGGTCAGTAATAGCATTGTTGTCGAGTACGGTATAGAGCTCCAACCGGCCAACCCCTGTGGAACTGGGTTTAAAGAGCATCAGCCATATTTTCCTCCATGTTCTCTGTTGCAGATGAGGGGACAGGGTGAAAAAGTGACTGTTAGTAAGTGGGTTCCTTGTCACAGTTATTGGCTGGTTTAAATGTCACATAACAAGCAGAAAATTTGTTTATTTTGGTTCTGTTTCGAGAGTTCATTCTTTTCTGACTGTATGCGATGCCATGTTGCCACATCATCAGCAAGTATGGCATCTGTTTCTATTATTACACAGGTGACACACAGCTCTACATTTCTACCACACATGAACCTAGGGGTAATTTTAGATTGTGAACTAGATTTCACATTCAGAGCACCACTATATGTTCTACCGTTGTGAAAACCAAGTTTGTGCTTTAGTATATGTACATCTTGATTATTGCAACATATTAGAATAATTCACTTACTGTTCCTAAAATGTCTCAATTGGCTGCCTGTAAGTCAAAATAGTTACTTTAGTTCAAGTAAAAGTTAAAGTATAAATAACATTTTCTTGGTCTAACTTGCCTTTGTAAGAATATTTCATGTATGCTTCCTCCACTAGTTTTTTTCAATTCATTTTTTATTATATTTTTGGTTTTAATTATTTCCCATATCTGCCGAGTCTTTTGTTGTTTACACTTCCACTTGTTTCCTGTTAACTTCACATCTTTGTGAAGCATATGGTTTCATGTTTCAAATGTGCCATATACAAAGTTTGTTCTGCTGATTATTATGCAATAGCTGAAAAAATAATGAACAAATACAGTTCTCTGCACATTATCATACTGCTAGTGCTCTATTTTGTTAAAGGTATTCCAATGACAGATCATTTGAAGCATTCTCATAGGTGCTTAAAAAAGCTGTCTCTGCGCCAAATTTGTTAATGTCTGTGCACGCATTGGCTTTGGATATGATATGCTCCGTGTCAAGACTTTAAAACTCTGAAAAACAATCGTATCACCATCTGTGCCTTTGCTTATTTTAACTAAGCAGTTAGTGAAAACACGGCAAGCTGCTCAGTTGCCGTACTTTGAAAAATAAACAATACAGGAATAAAATGAGCCACAATATTCTCACAAATACGCTGAATGGGAAATTTATGTAAAACTTACTTTTCCAAACTTGACTCCCTGAAGGTACAGCATTCCTTCCTTGAAGATGACATCCATGCTTGCAAGCTTTGTCTGTATATCTTTCACTGTAACAGCCGTTGCTCTACAGTTCAAAGATACTAAAATTGGTTTCCTACACGACAAAAATAATTGTTTCCTTTACATCACCAGCAGCATTCATTCTGTCATCTGCTTGGGTATGTCTATCAGGGCTAAATGTCAAGATGTCTCTGATCTGCAATGTAACTGTTGCAAAAGATAGGACCCACAGGTTGTGTGTTGCTGTTTTCTTGAGTCAAACTTCCCTTTGCATTATTCTGCTTGTTTTAGCAACTTCCTCACCAAACAAAACTGGTACCACACCTTTCTCTATTTTCCAGATAAGAACAGAAAAGATGAACAAAAAATACATTATATGGTGGTTTTATTTACAATTATCAGTATCAGAGTATCAAAAATGTATGTTACAAAGGCAGAACAGAACAAGTATGAGAGAAACTGGGGGGAAAAGATGCAAGGAACTGAATATCTTATCTAACAGACCTGCAAACAATGACAGCTGTTGATAAAAATACACTTCCTTAGTTCAGTGACATGACACATAAGTGTACGATTTCCTCAGAAATGTCTCTCAGTTCCATTTGGCCTTGGAGAATCTTCCCCCTCATTAAAACCCTCTTAGAAGTCCATTGAGCTATGAGCCAGGTAGTCTTTCCGCCCGATGTTGGTGACCTGCTTGGTCTGCATGGCCTCCAACTTGGGACAGTCTGTAATACGATGACCAAGACCACCACAAAATGTACAGCCCCTCTCTCCTGTGAGAACACAAATACCAGGTACGTTAGAAAGGGTTTGCAAATACTCCACACCTGCGTCGGTGTCTGCGAAATTGAGATGATCAGATGAGAGAAATATTTTAAAGTTGATATAGAATAGACCCCAAAGAAAGAGATGAAAACTAGATTTGGTGTGAAAGTCTCACCTCCGATGTCCAGCATGGTCTCTCTCCAGTCTGGAGCACCTGGAGAACAGGTGGGACCTTCTGCTTGGCTTCAACTAGCAGGGCTTTCAGGTCCATCAACACTGACTCATCTACACCAGAAGAAAAGACATGCACTTACTGTTAATTTATCGCCACTGGGATCAACTAAATTTATTATAATACATTGCAAATATTCTGAAAATCATTAATGAGACTGATATTTTTCCTCACCACAGCCTTTATTGATGAACGTTGTGGCGATACCAGTCTTGCCCGATCGACCAGTTCTTCCAATTCTGTGGACTAAAGCCAGAAAATTCCAACAAACCAGCTTGAGCAAAAACACTGAGGCTTAGATATTGTACTGATTTTAAGGGGGCCAGGTCGTGGACTTATCCTCTTACCATAGTTTTCTATTTCCTCAGGCATGTCATAGTTCACCACATGCTGTATAGCTGGGAAATCCAGACCTTTGGAGGCAACGTCTGTGGCAACTAAGACATCTTTTTTTCCCTCTTTGAATGCCTCTATGGCCTTTGTTCTTTCCTCTTGATCTGATAATAAAACACCAAATATCACATTAACGAAACAGTATTTTGCAAGACAATGACAAAGTGGAAAATGTGAGGGAGGTGTATGCAGTTCTTTGGAAATGTTAAACTACACTATAAAGCAGAATTGTGACATCTGCAAGCAGGGTGGCATCTGGTGGTAATGATGAGCAACTACATCAAAGCTGAAGAGTAAAGTCTGTGCTAAACTTGATGCTTGGTTGGAAAAACCTCCAGATACAGTAATCCTCTGCATGCACTATTACTAAGTACTAACTGCTATGTATGTTAATGATTAGAATAGAGTTGTGCGTACCTTTTCCTCCATGGATGGCCACCGCCTCCACGCCTTTTAGCAGCAGATACTCATGGATGGCATCTACATCAGCCTTCTTCTCAGCAAATATCAGCACCTGTCATATGAAGACAGAATATTTTGTAACGCCTGACATGTCTGAGTTATGTATTTTAGATGCTTGCCAGTGTCATAACATGTGGAAGTACTGACAGGAGGTGGTGTTTTCTGCAGGCACTCTAGCAGGTACACCATCTTGGCCTCCTCTTTGACATATTCCACTTCCTGCACACAAACACATACACAAAATTGAAGTTCACAAAGTTTTCACATCAGTGGGTTTTTTTAAAAAAATCTGAATGCAATGAATACCCCTGACAGCACAAACCTGTTACAGGGAAAGATGAACATACCTGGATGACATCCAAGCTGGCAGCACCAGCTCTGCCTACATTAATAGTGATGGGTTTGACCAGTGCACTCTTGGCAAAGTTCTGGATCTTCTTGGGCATAGTGGCACTAAAAAGCAGGGTTTGCCTTTGTCCCTAGATAAAGAAATAATATTGTTGCCAGGATACAGTTTTAAAGGTAAGACTTTGGTTTTGTAAAATGTTCTAAATCTTCTGCATTGATGAAAATGGTTGCTGTCATAAAGGAAGACCTCACCTTGAAATAGGAGAAGATGGTCCTGATGTCTTCCTCAAAGCCCATGTCAATCATCCTATCAGCCTCGTCCAGAGCCAAGTAGCGGCAGATGTCCAGACTCACCATCTTCTTCTGCAGCAAGTCCATCAGTCTGCCAGGGGTGGCCACCATCATGTGGACACCACTAGAACCGAGACGAGACACACATTCAGAGGAACCCAAAACACTATTTACTTCTTAAGCTTTTTAAAAATACACTATTATTAATATCTGGGTTTTGAGGTGGCCATGCTTAATGTTTTATACTGCGCAACACATCAATCTTTCGCCATTATTCTTCCTCTGTAAATAATTTAATGCAGCTGAATCCTGCTTGTTTTTGTTTGACACCAGTTTAAACTGCAAATTCTGAATAAATCACAGGCACCAAAGTTTTCACTCAAACTTTCCCTCTTACTTACTGTTTTACTACCTCCATCTGCTCCTTGACAGACATTCCTCCAATGCAGAGGGCAGAGCGCAGCTGAGGAGCTCCCTCCTCCTCAAGCAGCTTGCAGTAATACTCAATGATGCCATGGGTCTGCCTCGCCAACTCTCGCTGGAGTAACGGGAAAGGTTTTAAACTCAGATTTGCTTAGTTGCAGAAAAAAGTTAGGTTGCTCACAGTATATGTCATCAGTCTAGAGTGCAGACAGCAAGAAATACTGTATAATTATTTGGGCCTTTGATGGGCCTAATTACAATTAAATGCAATCTGAAGCAAAATACTACTGTGCACATGTACACATGAAGGACAGCATCCTTTTTTGTAACCACAAATGAGACTGCATTAATGTATTTCAAGCTGCTGTATTAATGATATAGGTTTGTCTTGTATGTCTTACTGAAGGACAGATGATAAGTCCATATGGTCCCTCTCTCTTAAAGAATGGCAGCCTTTTTTCCTGTTCCAGGGAAAACATGATGATGGGCAGAGTGAAAACCAAAGTCTTTCCTGATCCAGTGAACGCGATGCCAATCATGTCCCGTCCTGACAGACTACAGACAAACAAAGGTCAATTTATGAACCATTGTACTTAACAATAACATAAAATTGTTCATTTTACAATGTTTGCATTCCAGAGTTCCATTTACTCTACTTACACTGTGGGGATTCCTTGGACTTGAATTGGTGTGGGATGCACAATCCCCTTCTTTTTCAAACCTTTCAGAATTGCTGCAAATGCAATGAACAGAAATTTGTTGCCAGTTGTTAATCATGTGACACCATTAAAAGCTTTATACAGAAAGAATGTGAGACAGGGAGTGTGTTGTTACCTGGTGGAAACTTCATCTCCCTGAAGCTTTTGATTGGAGGAGGGATACCGTCTCCATCAACTAGGATATGAAACTTCTTCCTGACGCGCTCATGTCGGGTGTCTGGCATGTTCAGGATGTATCGTGGTGCATTCCAGCTAGAGAGAATATCCAGGTTAAATAAAAAGGTTTTAAAAAAAACTACACGCACACACGCACAATATTGCTTTATAAAATTCACCGATGAAGAACTTACCTTGTTTTTATTGGATCATCATATATAATACCTTTGGCCATTTCCTTCACAGACATCAGAGCTGATAGAGGAGAGGTGAAAGTTTCCAGAATTAGTTTTGCAAGTTTAAACCATTTTGAAAAAACATTTTTATCAAAATCAATTTGGCTAATAATTCAACACGGCTTCATAGGAATTGGATAGCGTTTTCATTTTACCTCTGCCCTCTGCAACGCTCTCAAGAATCTTCTCTTCCTCTTTCAGCTGCTTCTCCTTGGCTGACTCCTTTCGGGCTGAAGATACAAAAACACATCACAGAACCAATATAGTCATGGAAAATGAAAAACAGGCAAGCCTTAAAAATCCAGATTGTGCCCTGTTTGAACAGGATACCTTCTGCTTTTTCCTTGAGGTGCTGATGCTGATCAAGGAGACTGATATTGGAGCGTGGACCAAGACCCTCGTCCTCGTCCCTCTGCTCCCCCCCACTGTCCTTCTGCTCCTCGTCCACCGCCTTCCCTCGCAGACGTAACATCTTCTGTAACTGTGATGTAAACATGTTTAAAAAATGCATTAAATCTGAATATGTGGTAACTGTACATGATTTTGATATACATGATGTATTTTAAATATCATATAACTTTTACAATGAATAAATGTACCAAATTTTATAATGACATTTACAGAACCAGCAGATTGGAGCAGATCAGTCCATCGCTATTTATTTCTTGAGTGTCACGACAGTGCACAATAACTTACCATTTGTTGTTTTCTAATCTTGACTGGAACGTACGGAACATAATCATCATCCTCTGATCCTTCTGAGCCAGACCGTTCATCCTCCCCAAGGGATCTCTGTACAAACATATTACCGTTATAGTCTTATAACCTCTGCAGTGCAGCAAGGCCTTGGAGAAAACTTGGTTATCCAGTATACCATAAAGCAAACAGCAGCTGGTACAAAATCAGATACAGCGCAACATATTATATGTGATAGATCTGTATATACTAAAGTCATATACAGCTATGCTGACATATGAAGCACTGTTATTTGGTTTTATAGTATACATTGCTGTACGAGATAAATTGTAAACTTTTCATTCAGCTAAAAGGATTGCACTACGCCATTTCTGGTACTCTACTTTGGTTGGCTGTAATTTTAGGCATGCTTTAATCAAAAGTTCGTCAATAGATATTAGTAGTAGATATTAGACTCTCGAATGGAGGCTGCTGGCTGCCATACGCGGGACTTTTCTGTGTCCGGACATATTGTAGCCAAATATCTGTAATTGGACCTGCATGTTTTACACTCGATATAAGAATTGTGATGTAATTGGTAGCTACTATTATTCCTCGTTTAAAACTAATAGTAAGTGGTTATAAAGATGGCTTCCTTGCATTTAATGATCATCAACAAGTTACCCACTGAAAAACTTCTGTTAACCAGCTGAATAGTTTTCTTATCATGAAAATACGAAGTAACCTAGAGTTACACAGGACTGCCTTCAGTCACCAAACTCGCATCGTGTAGTCGGATGATCAACATAATCCTCATTAAATCGCTTGATGTTGTAGGGACACAACTGAAAAGAAGCCGTGCCGTTTTCGGAGCTCTGCCATCAACTTTTGACTTTAATTTATAAACTGATAACTCACTTAAGTACACTTATATTTTACTCTTATACAAATGGAGACTAATGCTTTTTAAGCAACGCCGTTTCGCATTGACCGTGGATGTTGTGGCACTACATTTTGGCTAGTTCATCATGGAGCTTTACCTATTCATGTCGACTACAACTTAAACCCCCGTTTTATTCAAACACTTAATTCACTTTATTAACGTTATTCAATAGGCTGTTCTAATGATTTTAACTGCCCAGTGGATAACATAGCCTGATGTATGTAAAACGGATAAATGCTCTGATGCTTGACTGGCTAGCTAATTTTAGCAAGCGTTAGCTATTGTAACCTCTTCGTAATGTGAACGACAGCTTATACTGAACTTACCTTTTTGGGTCGATTTTCGGTCTCCATATTAGTTATTAATGCAGCAACGTTCTCTATCAGCTTAAGACACTGAGTTTTTAACCAGAAACTATTCACACAGTTCAATAAATACACTTAATCCACATGTTTACACAACACAGGAAGCTTTGAGGCTGTACGGAACGCTGGAAGGGTCAAACCTTATCGAGAAGCCGCGTCCAAACACTTCAGTGCGACACAGTCTGGTGTCGGAGAAGCAGATCGTGCAGATGCAGTTATTGAAACCGAACCAAAAAAATAAACTTAGAAAGCAAACGCCACACTTTATTTTTGTCAAAAACTGTATTGTTTTTAATCTTTCTGAACGAAAGATTTTTCACAGTATCAAAAGTGAATTTTAAAAAAAGAAACAAGCCAACATACACTTGGCTATTATTGGTATAATATAAATCTACATTCGAAACATTAAGATAATCTTCTCTAATTGAATATAACCTGAAAAGCATCAGAGATGTTATATGAAAACAAAATCTCAGCACAGATTCAGGAAAGAAATCATCCATCTCAATGAAAGCCATCAGCTAAAACATGGTTACTGGTGTATATCCAGAGGCCCTTGTCCAAAATGTATCAATTCTTCTGTGATTTCTCATCAAAAGATAATCAATACTTGGACTTCAGATGGGCAAGCTGAGGTGGAGGGTGCCACCAAGGTCACAGTACAGAGGGGAATAAAAAAAAAAAAAAAAAAAAAAAGTAGTATGGTTGAAAATATAGCTCATACACACAACCGCCAGAAACGCATGACAAAGGCTCAAAAGGGCCCAAATAATCACTCAATATGTACAAGCATTAAAATTAACTGCGTCAAACAAAGTGTGATGGTTCCAACGTTAAAATGAATACTGCACACAGGTGTACCTGTCACTGCTGGGACTATAGGCGTTACATTAAGAGTGAGAAAACTGTGGTAAAGGATTTCTTTCTACAGATGGCAGAGTGTATACTAGATAACACTATAAATGAGAGAATTGTTCAGGAGGATTGATATTGAAGCCACAGACGCATTGGACTTTGCCCAATACAGGACTAGGGGACAGTATTTTGATTTTTTCTGTTCTACATGTCATGCATGGGTACCTAATTCGATTAATGTTCTTTACGATGCATCCTGTGAGCCAAGTGTCATACACAGCAAATTGATATTTTCCCACAAGGTTATATTAGTGTTGTCGGTGTACTGAAAACTGTCAATCATTCATGTTTTTTTAAACATAATTTCATACAAAAAGAGGAACAGTGTAGCAGGTAGGTCATCAAGTGTTTGTCAGTTAATTTTTCTATCACTGATTCCCCATCAACTTGATCATCGCAATTAAAATTTAAGAAAAATATTCAAATTGAAAACTATGAAAATGCACTGCAGTCTGCTTGTGAGTAAAAATCAATGCAATGGTTGCTACCTTTGCTCCCCGCAGAGAGAAGTGTTTTTCCTTAAAATTAGGTGTTGTCTTGTGCTCCTTTTTGTCAGTTGTACAGTATAAGACAAATGGTCTCTAGTGTCTACAGAGATTGGTGTAGTAGGTGATAAACTAGTGATGCAGAATGTAAATGATGATGAGCACCAAATTGAATTGTTTGGAATTCAGAAGTTTAACAACGTTAAAATGTCTCAGATTTGTGATAAAAACATTTATTTCATGTAAGGTAATTGTTTACATACTACATACGTAAGCACATGGATGCAGTGGATTCAGACTTTTTCCATTTTTGCATCTCTCATTTAGTGAACATTGCAATAATAGCAAAGGGTAGAGTTGGCCTTGAGAATGATCCCTGGCTTGTTAGCCACAAGTTATGTTTCAGTCTTTTGAATGGAGAGTATGATTTTGAACCAGGGTCCCTTGGCTTAGTAAGGAAGAGAAGAAAACAGGGAATGAGAGAAGGCCTCAGGCCAAATAGGGCTCTACTGAAAGAGTTTGTGGTGTGAAGTTTTTCTGTCTGGCACTCATCCAAGTTATTGAGCTGCATTGGAAGGAACCTTTTTGAGGCTGAAGTTGGACCAATTCACTGCTACCTTCTGGCGAGTTTGTTTTGCAGAATCAAGGCAAAACCTACAGGGAACAAAACAGACAAAGAAGAGGAGGAGGAGAGAAAAGGGAAGAAATAACACTCAGTTTTAGTGATGCATTTAATGTTCATCAACATAACAGATTAGCTGACTTTTTTTTTTTTTTTTTTTAAACATTCTGATACACCTCTGTATTGAGCTTACCTTTTGAAGTATTCCACTTCCCGATCAATCTCATCCATTTCTGTTGGATCCACGTCTTTAGGGAGAAACACGTCGTCTAAAAAAAGAAAATGAAGATGAAAAATTAGATGGAAAGAAAAAAAAAAAATTAGAAACATTCACACCTACAGCGTCGTAAACGTAGATATTCTCCCGTACCGATAGCGCTGCTGGATTTTTCACCCTTGTTCTTGTTCTTCTTATTCTTCCCCTTGGATTGTTGCTGTTGCTGCCCATTTGCTGGAATGATGGGATGAGCTTTGCTTTCTGCATCCGGCTCAGATCGACTTCCCCGTGTCTCTGTGTCACCTTTCCCCCTTTGTGCATTCGAGAGGCCACCATTTGCTCCATTTGCTGCATGTTTGGATGATCTGCCCTCCTCAGCTTTCTTAGCCATGTTTCTCTGGTTGTCTGCTGAGTGTTGCGGCTGTTTGTTTCCAGCTTTTGAGCCATTAGATGCCATTTCTTTAGACTCATTGGCTTTCTGTGTTTCACTCCCAGAGGCAGCTTTGGTTGGTTTGTTGGAATTTTGCTCTGATACAGATTGCTCCTGTCTTTGCTGCTGTTTTTTATTCTTCTTTGACTTTGCACCACCATTCCCAATTGCTGTGTTCTTGGGTTCAAGGATTTCCTCCTTTGATTTAGCTGTTGCTTGTGCTGGCACCTGTGGCAAATTGTCAGATCCAGTAGAAGTGCATCTTTCTGGGGAGCGTACCCTTATGAGCTTTGAGAGACTGGGTGTAGTGTGCAACCGCTGGATGTCCTTTGACCCAGCAGTGACTCCTGATGCTGTGGTGGTGGTATTAGGGGATGAGACAGTAGTTGTGTCCTCCCATCCATTAACCAGATCAAGGTGGCTCTTAAAGGATCCCAGTGAAAGAGGAGCAAGGTCGAGGTCTATCTGCTGCAGGTCAGAAGAACCATTGAGATGGGACAGTAAATGGTTGCCCTCCAATGTGGCTGCCTTCTTTGGGAAGTCATTGACATCCAGATTGAGGTCGTACATGCTAAAAGAGGCCCGGATTGAGTCTTTGATGGTGTTCTTAATCTCTTCGAGCCGACTGGTGAGAAAACTGTTGACGCGTTCAAGCTCCAGCTGAGGCCAGTCCAGCAACCGGCTGGCTTCAGAACCGTCAGGGATGGGCTCGTCAGCAGGCTCAGATGGATTGGAGTGGGGGTCACTGCCTGCAGCACCCATGTTGCCCTGCTGAGCTTTTTCCTGAAACAGACATGGTACAGGTATGAGAGTGAGGACAAGCGAACAAAATGTTACTGAGACAATACATTAGTAGGGCTATGTATCGAACCTCCTTTTTTATTGGTATTGACCAAAATCTGTCTATAGCGGAGTATATAAAAAAAAAAAAAAAGTACAGAATGTTGGCATCAAATGTGGATTCAGATTCCTAATCTTGTTTATTTATTTTTTGATAAATTATAAAATTATAATCCTTAAATTTTTCATGAAATCACACCCAGTCAAACCATAGTAGGCATTTTCTTTTTGTAATAATGATTCAATGAATTTATATTATGTAATCACCTTTCTATATAGTAGTTTACACACGAGGGACTCACATGAGACAATGCATGTATGTAATCCATTCTACCAATTTTATCACATTGAAATGAGTCTCACTGTTTTCTGTTCATGCTCTTAATGCTGAATCAGAGCTTTATTAAGTTACTGCCAATGCAAACCAAATACTTCCTGCTACTGCTAGGTCTGAAATCTTGGGGATTACAACTTTAAACTTTTACAATTTTTGTCTGTTTAGGCAAAGTTCTTGTAGAGGTTATTGTGTTAAGACAACATTTACCATTACAGAAGGGTTTTGTAGAATACAAGTTAATTTAAATGTTACTTTTAGTACCTTTTCAAAAGTACTGTTTTGTTACCAAAACACTACACAGTAGTGCAGTAGTATCAAAATCTTAAATCTTATAAGTCCTATATATTCAATGTTAAGTACTCCAATTGAAACAGGAAATAAACACTGTTTTTAAAGTTATCATACCTTCTTCTTTTGTTTGTGTCGAGCCCTTTTGGCAGCCTTGGCACTGTTAACAGGTTTGGGCTCAGAACTGTTTATGAAGTCTAGCAGCTCGTCCACATCTCGGTTGTCAATGGCACCAGCCACTGTCAGTTCTGAATCTTGACGCTGAGGCAGCTCCTCTTTACGTCGGGTCAGGCGTGAGCGGAGTTTCTCTCGGATCTCAGCATAGTTTCGGCTAGTTGGTGCAGCTGGAGGCTGTGAGCAAATAATGTATTACAATATTGATATCTTGTCAGAATGTCAGCATTTATAAATGTGTAACAGGCATGAAATGAACTCTTAAGTACTACTTCAAAAGTGGTGACAACAAAGTTTCAAAGTACCGCATTATGTCCAAAGAACTCGCAGTAGCAGCAGTCACAGTACTTCCCATCCTTCTGATTGGTGGAAGAGGAGGCGCAGGAGCTCCTCTCAGAGCTGCTGTCTTCATCCTCCCCCTCCTCCAACTCAGATGAAGGATGACACAACGTCCCATTCGTCATTTTGTGCCCCTTACATGCCTGGTCCCTACAAGAAATTATTGACATAATAGAATTAACGATCAGAAAACTTTTGTATTCTGGAGCTAGACAGATACAACATACTCAAAAAAAGGAAATGTTCAGATATCAGTACTAACCTGCAGGCCCCAGCTGTCAGATGACCTACATTGGAGGAGGCCACTGTTCCCGGACTGTGTCCATTACAGGAGTGGCTACAGCCTGTGAGAGACGTGCCCAGTTTGCTGTGTTGTGTGTTCACGGCAGGAATGTGGGAGTTTTTGCACGGGCTGGGCTTATGGACAGATGTTGGGCTATCTGGACTGGGAGAATTGAGTTTGGCTGTGGGGCCGTGGAGATTTGGTAGTAGCGGGGAGAAGGGAGCGTGGGCCGCGTGGGTTGCCACACCAGCGCCAGACGAGGACGTTACGTGGCTGTGCTGCCCGGAGTTTGGCTTTGGGGGCAGGAGGGAGGAATGCTGAGATGACAGGCCGGTGGGACTGTTGGGGGGTACCGACAAGTCTGTGTGTTGATGGTGGTCACTGGGGTGGAAGGCTTCACCTGGACAATGTAAACAAGTAATAAAAGTTACTTATAGATCAAAAATACCGCTTCATCTTTCCACATAGTGCATCAGTTTGTACTCTGTTGACCACACAGCTTATTTCACGGGATTTCTTCTTACATCCATACTGGAAGTCTATAGACTACTACTACTCCATACAAGTATGCCAATTACCACTAATGTCTTTAATGTAAATTAAATTGGTCCACTTTTTGAGTTCAAAGTAAAATATAAACTGTGGTTTGTCAATTTTGTATGGTAAGAAAAAAGACTGGAAGTTATTCTATCTAAGTAGACTACACTTGTTACTGAAATATATCATATGTATTTAATTCAAAAATAATTTTATATCTTGTTCTCCTTATTGTACATAAGACCCCTAACCCTTAAACAGTGTAGATTCAATATAATATTTTAAACAATTTGATGAGCAGATTCTCTTGTTGGGTTCCAATTTTAAAAAATACTATTGAACCCTAGGAGTCAAAGGAAAATCACCTGGTGGCGTTGGTCGACGGCACATGGTCTTGAAGTGCTTGGGAGTGGTTTTACAAAGGTCTGCTGAGGTAGACAGGGGGTTCCCAGCAGAAGATCCACTGGAATTCTGGGATGACGGGTGACTGTAGGGACAGACTTTGGTCCCTGACGTTTTAGCAGATTTCCCAGGCGCTTCATGAAGTCCTCTTTTCTCATGACAGGCTGATCCTGGTGTTACGCCTGGAGGTGGAGAAAATTCAATGACTGTATCAGGGCACTGATGATTCATTCATAGCAATATGAGTATAGTTACAATAATGAGAAATACTCCTTTTCATTACAGCCATCATTTTCACAAACCTTGTTGATGCTAAAACTTGGTTCAGGGCAGAATAAAAACAGTTTCATTTGTTAAGTTTCAAGATTTAGAGGAGCAATAAGGTAAGATGTTTACCGGCCATGACACAAAACTACCGTGTCTGGGGTAGTTTTACTGATTCAATTAATTCCCTTGAGGATTTTAATAATAAAAATACATAAATTACAGCCCAAAAAGTGAGTGAAAGTTACACTCACTTTTTGGGCTGTAATTTATGTTTAGTGACAATAATTCCCCCCTTTTTGGAAGCATGTTTAACTGTCCAGTGGTGATACTTTTTCTCTTCTGGGAGAAAGAAACTGAAAGAAATGTTTACTCCTGTTTGCTTTCCAAATTAGAAATGAGAAAGTGGTGCGACAACATTTGAATAATTTAACATAACAATCACCCAACAACAAGCAGAAGCTGATAAAAGTTACCATAATGTCCATTTAAACATTTTCTATTGTATGTAATTAAGTATATTAAGTAGCTCAGTTTACATCCAATGCAAGACTAATATTTGTTTGATATTACTTCTAGTTGAAAAACAAAACATTGTTTACCAACATAATTCTCAGCTAAACATCCACTGTTTCAGTCAACACCATGACAAATTGTACAAATTAAAGCTGATTAGACATGTGCACATGTGAGTAGTTGCTAAACTAGAAATACAACCACACATATGCACCAGGTCACCTCTATCACATGGTTTGATGAAATCCAAGAACAGAATAAAAAACCAATCAAAGCAAAGATCGTTATGGTTTCATTTTACAAACAACTGCATTTCCCTGGCCAGAAACAAGCATCTAACTTTCACATTCAATTTTCCATTTATGATGCTTCTGTCAGGTATTCTCTCTGCCATGGTTAGACACATTTTCTAGCTGGGTAGTGCATCTGAGGTATTTTGCAAGACGGTCCTGTTAAACCACTGAATAGTCAGAGAATTGAGTAATTAATAAACTTAAAAAGGCAGACTTTTTCAAATATTCTGTATCTGTTAACTGTCTTGTCATGTGAAAATTCATGATTTCATTCTAATTTAACATGCAATGGCTTAACTACAAAACCATTGTTGGAGCAACTTAATGTATCTCAATTTCAGAGTTCCACATTTTTTCTTTTTGTATGACAACAATCCTAACTAGATAATCACTAACATCCATCATGAAAAAGTGAGGAATTTGCTCCCATTTTCATTTTTCAACACTAGCGCAGTTTGGGTATTGCTGTTTCACCAAAGTGTGATCATGACAGTATGTTGTAGTATGTTGTAACTTGTCTCAAATATATGCAACTTTGAGCAAAAAGCCAGGCTTTCCATGATGAACTAACAGGTGCAGATCATTTGTGGTAAAACTTGCAACTGACAGTGATGTTTTATCTTTTCCAAAGTATAAAGAAGCATTGTCACTAATGTGTAATTTGATTTCCTATGTTAGTTGAATTTTTAACTCTTAAACTGACAGAGCTTGTACTGAAACTGATTGTCATTATGCTCCCTTTTCCCCTCGTTTCAACATACAACATGTCAATACTGTAGCTTTTAAATCAGAAAGAGCCTTCTTTATATTTAAAAGCTGCAAGTCCAGGCATGTATAAATGTTTAATTCTGTAGTTTCTGTGGCAGTATAGATTTTGGTGGACTTGATGTATAATGGAATTCAAAAAGTGAACAGGTCCATGAATAGGCTGAGGGTATTTTATAAATGATGGTCCAAGCCATATTTCTCAGATTCAATTAAACAATCTTCACTCTAAATTCTGTTATCTTTATCTCCACAATCCGTGTTAACTTGACAGGTGTGACAACAAGCCTAAAACATTATTATTCCACCTTTCATAATGCTGAGCTCTGAGAGCCTTAGAAAGTAGAGCATTACAAGATTTTGCAAGATGCCTCTTTGTTCTTCTAGGATGTAGTAGACTAACACCTGAACAAAGAGGTGAAAAATGTATCAAACATTTAGTTCGCTAACAAGCCAGTAGTAGAGCTGTGATTCTGACCAAATTTGTACCTATTTCACAAAACTGTATACTAACACAACCTGCAACTAAGGTTCGTGTTGTTTTCAGAGATTACTGTAACTGTCATTAAATGTTTTCTGGAGCTGTCTTTTACCCTGGGATGACAAACCTTGTTGTGAGTGTGAAGAAGTGTTGTGGTTGCAGTGTTCCCCGCCGTTAGTGTGGGCAGAGTTCCAGAGACCTGACAGTTTGTGGGCTGACAGGAAGGAACTGGGGTCCCAGTCCACAGTACTTTGCTCCGGGTAACCATTCCCACAGCTCTGGGACTTACAGGAGGAAGAGTGTGACAATGGTACCTGATGGACAAAAACAAAAAAAAAAACATCCAATTAGTTAATCATCTGGCTGTCTACACAGGCTTACATTTTAACACTAGCAGTGCCCAACAGCAGAATCTAGTCTTAATAACACAATAATAGAGTGTATCAAAACATGGGAAAACATCTAAGGGGTGCACTTATCTAAATTAAGTGAAAAACAAACAAACATTAACAATGTTTTAAAAGCAATAATTCCATTTTCTTTTTCTTTGCTGTTTTAACAAGTTTTTGAAAGTTTAAGCCAAATATCTGCAAAACATTTTGGACACCATGGTGACCTGCAGTCACCTACATTTGCATTTCATGGAAAATATTTTTGTTGAAACAGAAACAAAAAGCAATTAGTAATTGCTGTTGCTACCCAACATATTACACAGAAAAACAAATACAAAATTAAGTTCCTCATGAAGAGATAACAAGTAGAATGCATGTTTAAACTTACTGAATACAAGGTTACATTCAGAATGACAGATTTATTTAGTGAGTGAGCACATGCAAATGCAATGCTTTGTATGATGAATAAAGATGAGATTACATCAGTCCACGGAAAAAAACAGATATTAACTAGAAAGTAAAGTAGTAAGAAGAAGTAGTAAATAGGACCCAGACATGTGACCCAAATCAGTCCCCTTTTATTTACCGGCGTTGGCTGCTCCTGGGTGCTCCGCCTCTCCTCCTCTTCCACACTCTTGCAGCAGCTTTGACAGATCCACAGAGGCACCTCACCCAGCAGGGACTGAGACAGCGAGGGCACAGCATCAGCAAGCTTACGCCCTGGCGCCTCCCGCAATAAGGCCTGGGAGAGCGCAGGCACGGCATCAGCCAGCTTGGTCCCATGTCCTCCGGGGAGCCCGTTCACAGAGCTTGCTCCCCAGTCCTTAAATTCACGGTGGCACAGCAGGCAGCATGTGTGCATAGGCTGGGTAGAGAAAAAGATGATAAAGAGAATTGTAATTTCCAGTGAAACTGCAATTGGTGACACAGAATTTAGTTTGTTAATTAACAGTATAAAATAGGCCTGCTAGATCTGATGTCTCTCAGAGTAGTTTGACAATACTTGACAATTCCAACTGAATACAGTAGGCAATCAAACAGGTGATTTCTATGTGTGTAATTATTATGTGTATGTGTATAGATAGTCCGTTGCCACTTTATTAGATATACTAGCTATAATGAATGCAGCCTAATACAAAATGATTCAAAACAACTTGAATCTTGCAATTCAAAATTTCAGTCACCTCATATAACAAATAATGAACCAAACAAACTGGCATAGATATTTGTTTCAAAGTATGTTCTGAGTATCACAAAATGTTAAAATGTAGAAATACATACATTTTAAAGAATAACCGGGTTAGTCAAAATTAATTATAACACATTTCTGCTTACAAAGTAAATATATTAATTCTTGTTATGAGACGTGTCTTGACTGTTACCTTACACATGTGCTATAAGGTGTAATTACTCTGTCCAAGCAGCAGTCAGTCAGTTTGTAAATAAAGGTACAGAGGTCAGATGTAAGGTTAGTTGTGGTTCAGCCTACAGCATACCATCCTTGCTTTACGAGGTTAGTGGTCACCCTAAACTTACATAGCTAATGTTACTAACTCCGATTTAGCCTGCGATAGGCATCATTAGCTGATGGTTAACTGAATGCCATACATTGAAACTTTTGACATTAGCTCCTGTCACACCAATAGTAGACTGGAATACAACAGAAAGAAGATAAATAGTATGGCAGAGTGGAATAAACAACTCAAACCATGTCTGAGAGTGAGCTACCCTAATTATGAACCCACTATCTCTTTTAGCTAGCTAGGTGATTAGCTAGTAGCAGGTTAGCCACTGCTGGATGGTTGGTTCCTGTGCATGAGTTCAAGTGTAGCTCGGCAGCAAGCACGTTTGCAGCACGCTAGCTGGAGATGATAGCCCGCCTAGCCTCCTGGCTAACGTTAGCTGGGCGGATGAAGAGTTGTAAACGCTGGAAATGGGACGACCTGTCCGAGGCACAATGTCACCTGTCCGGCACAAGAGATGGGCAACGCTAGCCACACTGCCTCGAAGCCGCCTGACGGGGACGATTCTGTTCGCTAAGTTGAGCGTATTATTTATTTAATTACATATCAAAAGACGTAAAGCTCTACATCAAAGACTACTACGTTAAGACTAAAATAGCTTTCCACCAAGCAGCGGATGTATATAACTTCACCTCTGCAGAATCTAGCCACATAAAATAAAAGCACAATGGAGGATGCTTGGATTAGCAGAGAGGTGCTAGCACATAGGCTAGCTAGCCTATTTTAAAAGCAGCGATTGGCTTGTTGCTAGCTACCTGGTTCGCCCTGGTAGTGGCCAGCCTATCCAGCCCAGCATCTCCACCGCCACCGCCAGCTGCATCGCCGGGAGAGACTGGGCTCTTCGGTACAGTCTGCTGTCCAGGCACAAGCTCCTTCTGGGCGACTCCTTGCTGCTTGCTTTTCTTCCTTGCCATTACGACGGTGTTTATAATACGCTTTGGCCAAGTTTGCACCAGTTTCGATGAATTTAGGAGCACACTTTCGTTTCTTCTCGGACCTCAAAATGTTCTCTATCTCCTCCAGTCAAGACAACAGTCAATATGGCGGAGGACTGGCACACTCAGGAGTTCATAGGTTAAAGATACTGCTGGCAAAGAGGCTTCACTCCTATACGGAGAATGCAACTGGAATGTTACACAGGCAGTGAAGCCAGACACCGCCATATTTAGTAAGGGCAAGCCTCTCCTCCCACTTTCGTCTATGTCTGAAACATAGAGGTCTGCAGACAATTGAACAGCTACACCTGCTCACAGTGGCTATTCAAACGATTGTTTCAGCATTTTAGCATATTTAAATCCTACATTAATTGTGTTCCTACACTGACCATTTGCACTGTTTTGGTCTCTGTAAAGGGACATATTTATTTTACATACGTATATAATATAATATAATATAATATAATATAATATAATATAATATAATATAATATAATATAATATAATATAATATAATATAATAAATTCTAATATAATATATGCGCAACTTTGTACAACTAGCCCACAGACGACCATCTTACACACTGTATGGTTTTAAGTTTTGATTAGATAGAGGCAGATATGCATAAGAAGGTCAATATCGTTGATAACCAATGTAATAGGCTAAATGTTTGAAAAATAAAGGTGTTTTGGAAGAGGAAGGGGGCTTCACAATGACGTCTTACGTCGTCTATAGATGCCTTCAAACGCATTCGGATATGTCACTATCAAAACGTGTTTTGTTTCCTTTAATAGTGTTTATGACATTATGTTCATTAGAAATGGATAATTTCATACTGTATCGTTAAGTATCGTATTATATATTTGCCATTTTACATAAATAGCAGGTACTGCAATATGCTCCCGAGCTGTCTAAACCGTAGGGGTAATTCTCACACTTCTTAAAACAACAATTGTTGATAAATATGACCCATAAAAAACTATTTTTTAACTTAAGTGAACCAAAAGACTGCAATACTTTAGGTGGCCCATTTTGTTATTACAATCGACAAACCCGGCGCCCACCGGATCATTTTTATGACTGTAGTATGAAATGTCCGAGTTTACGTGGAGCAGTGAAGGCAGCGTCAGTGTTGGGGTTCTGTGGCTTGAGGACGTAGCACAGACACTGCTTCATCTACTTGAGACTACTGACGCTTGAGTCACAGTAGGTTGTTTACCTGCGTTTATTTTATTTTAACAAAAACAACAATGGAAGGAAACGTCTGCAACATCCAGGTGCTTCTCCGGGCAGCTGAGTTTCTGGATAGAAGAGAACGAGGTAGGCCTGTGTATTTTATGACAACTGTCAGTCTACAGGGGAGGAAGTTGCTTATTGTTAAAACAACAAAATGCACAATGAAACGACAGTAACTATGCGCGCAAAACATAACACAGGGATATAATACACAGGAATGGTTCAAGATTTCATCGAGATTCTTGCTAGAACATTATTTTAGACGATCTTCCCCATTTGACTCAGTGACCTACATATCGGTCACATCATTGTACTCAAAGGCGCCAATCTAGTCCAGTTTGAAAATGAATCCAAGCGGCGCCGACCGCTCAGTACGGTGAATGAAAGTGGGTCAGAAAAAGGCGATGCTACAAGTTTCACTCATTGTTTAGGCTCTGTAGACACTGTATCAGCTGTTTAAATCGGCGAGGCTGAAAATCCGATTTTATAATAGCGAAGAAGCGGTGTGTGATGGCGCCAAAACCCAAAAACAAACCGTCCAGCAGATGATGCTGATGACAGCAGCAGACTGCCTTTGTCCTCCTCATTTCCTTCCAACCTTGATGTTGATGATGATATTAAATGTTTGATGTATAGAACCGGGGTTCATTAACATTAATTATTGGAAATATTTGTATTTAACACTGTTTTGCCATTGAGTTTCGAAGCTGCTGATTGATCATTTGACTGTTTTCTGACACAGCTGTGATGTGTTTTTTCCTGCACAGAGGCAGAACATGGATATGCTTCAGTCCTGCCTCTCAGTCCAGGTCACTCTGATAAGAGGAGCAAACAGAAGAGCAAGAAGATATCTGCTGGTGGCAATAGGTGAATACATTACATAACAGACAACTGACAAGAGGGTGTGGTTTGTAAAGCTTGACTTTCAGTTTTGATAAAACACCCTTTGAAACACTAACATCTCTGTCATTGCTTAAGTTGCAGTTGCATTGTCATAAATGCATATCAGAACTAAAATATCTGTCTCTTCCTGTAACTGCAGGTCAGTTCACAATGAGCTGGAAAAGAACAGGTAATTCTTGTTTGTCATAACAATAAATAACATCACATGGTCAGTCTTATCACAGTCTTTAACACCCGCTTTGCACATGCCTGGATTAACGTCATCAATTTTTGCATCCTGTTGTTGTGTTGTGTAGAAGAGCTCAACTAAGACACTGTCTGGAGCAGCTCAAGAAACAAGTCCCTCTCTCATCTGACTCCATGAGGAACACCACCCTCAACTTGCTGAGACGAGCCCAGCTTCACATAAAGGTAGATACATACATTGGGACAGTGAAATGAACCCTCGTATTGTTGTTTGACTTACTCTGCCTTGGATGTCAACTAATAAGATTCACCAGATATAGTGACTGCGTCTGCTGACAGTGCTTGGTGGTCTCCAGGTGCTTATCCCAGCCTGGCTGTGTCCAAGGTTTGGTCTGTAGCTCACTGGTTTCTCTCTCTGCCTTTTCATTTCAGAAGCTGCAGGAGCAGGATGAGCGCGCAGAGAAACTGAAGGGCCGCCTGCGCTGGGAACAGAGAGAGCTGCGGGTTCGGCTCGAGCAGCTGCAGAGAGGCACAGAGAGGATGAGGAACAATAGTCAGGGCTCAACCATGTCCTCTGAGAGGTCGGACTCCGACAGAGGTAGGTCTCTCAGACACAAGAAGCCTCTTACCACAGCCTATTGGTCATGACAATGCCAAGACAGTTTCACAATGGGGCATGTAAATATGAAGACAGGTATTGCTTACTGTAATTATTCTTCCTTCCTAATGCGCCTCAATTGGCAATGATGGGGGAACAAAATCCACAGTGATCATTCAGTGCAAAATTGTAATTTAAAGTTTATCTCAAGCTTGAATGAGTTTTGTTTTAAATTTTTGTTATATACATATGGAGATGATGGTAGACAGAATTTGTTACTTATGGACAGAGCCAGGCTAGCTGTTTTCCCCTGTCTCCAGTCTTTGTGCTAAGCTAAGCTAACTGGCAGCTGGCACTAACTTCATATTAACTGTATTCTTTTCATGGAAATTAAACTGGCTAACAAAACAGCAGCTTCATTAAAAACACATTCTGTGTATCTCCTGAAATTTTTTAGTTGTGACACATTTTTGTCAATCATTATGCACAGTCAATATAGTATTAGATTTACATACATCATTTACACTGATCTGGCTGCAGCTGAGCTATAATTGATAATTATCATTTAGCATATCAAGATGACATGATCTTAACATGTCATAACCTACCAAATTCAGTTGCCTTATTAAATAATTCAAAGCAAAATGTAACCATAATATTGTATTTTATCCTCTTGAACAGTTTTGCTGTAATGTAAAATAATGGAACACAATTAATTGATCACCAGTTGGATGTATTTTATTCTGCATCTCCTGTGCATTTGCCACATTGTGATAAATATCAATGTTAAACATATATTGTTGTAAGTTGAGTCTATTTTGAATAACATGACCCAGCCCTAGTTTAAGTGGGTTAAACATGTGAAAGGTGAATTTCCTCATATTTACTCATGCTAATGGATTTGATCTTTGGTTACATTACAGAGGACGTGGAGGTTGATGTGGAGAGCATCGTGTTTGACTGTGTTGACTCTGACGGACTGAACATTACACACACTGACGCAGACCACTGTTACTCCAGCATGGACAAAGCCTGGCTATGACAGCAGTAAACCTAAGTACCTCACTTAATGCCACCGGATGGAGAGGAAGAGGAGAAAACATTCCAAAAACAAGCAAATGGAGGATGAGGGACAATGAAAAAATATGTTACTGAGCAACTGAACACTTGTTTTTTGTTTTTTCTAACGGAAGGAGTAAGTTTTGATGTTCTCCTTTCAAATTATGTCAGACTACAAGCTAAACAATAATGAATGAATGAGCTGTGTCCATTTGCACTGAATAGCAGTTAAAATCACTGGGCTGAGATGGATGTAACATTACGCATATATATATTTTGGCATCGACCATAAATGGCTTTTTTTTCCCCTAAGCCATGAGGTGTAACTTACAGTGATTATGTAAGTTTTCTAAATCCAAATAAGGGCTTTTTATTCAAAACTCTTAACTTATTCTTTACTACAGTATGTCTATACTGAATTCTGCCTTAAATCAGATTTGGTCTAGTAGTCAATACAGCTTCTCTTTAGCACTAAGTTCATATTTCATGTCATGTGTAGCATGCACTTATACAATAATCTGTGCTATGTTTTGTATTATTGTCTTATTATGTAAGTTCAGTCATGTGTTTTGTTCTTTTTCTTCTGTTGCACAAAACGACCACACATTGCACTTGTTTTTATCTCAGAAGGATTGTGGGTATATCAAAAACAGTGAAGAGAAATTAACTGGTCACCTTTGCACATTGATATGTGGCATTTACATAACCATGCCAAATATTAATTTAGTGTATTTGTACACAATTCAGTCTGTGGTTAAGTGCAAGAATTTCAATGTCTGTGTGAAAGATAAATTGTGAGCATTGCGGGTTGGGGGCTCCTTGCACAGATCAAATGAGTTTTCTTCACTGCTTATATTCTTTGCAGTGTCCATTAGCACAACTGTACACTTCGCTGCTTGTGCATTTGTCAATTAAAATGTTAATTTTGCATGCACCAAATTCACCACAGTCAAGCAGGTAATGTCTACTTGTAATGATTATGCAATTAATGCTGTATTACAAGTATCTAATCTATTCACTGCTATATATTTAATAACTGAAGGTGCTTTTTCCCTTCATTTTTGTATATGCAAGATGCCTTATTACCTTTTTCATAGTATGTATGCATTCATCTGTCTCTCCGCCCAGTAATATTATGTAGCATTTTGTACTGGTGTAATCTTTTTTTTTTATTTTTTATGAATAAATATTTTCTATATTTATGTGCTGTTTATGGTTATTTTACAAGACCTCTTGCTTTGAAACTCCGAGGTTCTTCTCCTTCCCATCCTGTCAGATTTGTCCTGTAACCCCTTCCGGGTGTCCCGTTCCCCAGGTTGGGGTCCACTGATTGAACTATACAGAGATACCACTTATTGTGTACAAAGTAATCACAGTATTATGGTTACAAATAAACTGTCCATTTATTGACAAGCTGATATTTAATTGATACAGCAAGAGCACATTGTTGCATGGTTTGTATAGTCAGACCTAAGCTGAATGTACAATACAAGGCCATTTTTGTATTTGTACACACATTCTAAATTTAAGTGAAGACACTGAAATCCATTGCAACCAGATCATACCACAATATCATAAGTGCCAAGTGAGCATTTCTTCTCAAGCTATGACTGCCAATGACACGTACCCTTCAGTCAATGAACTTCAACCTGAAGCAATCAGTCTTGGTTGGACGATTAAGGTGTGGGTGGGTGAACTGAACTAAAACATAACATGATTGCAACTAAACAACAACTTAAGTAAATCACACACATGAATTTGAAATAATAAGATTCTGTATGTTAATCTTAGCTTCTGGACAAGAAGCTGATAATAATACGATGCTACTACAAGACAATATGACATACTCGTAAAGATACAGAGTAAAAAGCAAACACTGTTGATGGGCACAGAGGTTGAGCAAAGGTCTGAGGAACAGTATCAAGGTTGGCAAAGTGCTTTTATCATTTTATGGCACACAGAGCCACATCTGACCATTCCTTTCTAAGATCCCTATCTCTGGTAAATACTGAGATGATCTGGTTTTTAATGTACAATAAACTCAGTGTGGCACGGACAGGGAGGCTGGAACAGGCTCTTGAACCCAGCTCAGGCCTTTTATGGTCCACCCACCATTTCATTTGGATGCTACCTCACAGAGGTGTCTACCCATGACTGGGATCAGTTTGTCTTACCCTGATGCCTGACCGAACAATGAGAGGGGGTAAAGAAAAATCTGTCCTAGTGTCAGTGGCTGCAGAACCAGTGATTCATGAGGCTCGTCACACATATTGTTTCTTCTGGGCGTGTGAGGCGAGGTCTTTGGCTTTCTCCTTAGCTGCCAGTGCTGTCTCTCTTGCCCGCTCTGTAGCTGTTTCTGCCAGGGTTCTTGATGGTGTTTCACCTACAGAAGAAATTACATAATGTCCTTAATTTGGCTGATCTATGTATTTATGTAGGTCATGAATACCAATGCTATTCCCTAATAGTTTGGAATTGTCTCATACAAACAAACAAACAAACACTTAAGTCAGTCTCCAGGGTTTCAACAGAATATAGATGGTGGATGCAGATGGATATACTTAAAGTAATATAATAATGTATTTTTCCTATGTATTCAATGACTTTACATTTGTTTTGACAGAACTATGTTTTGGATTTGACCAACTGAAAATTATCATCATTTCCAAACAGCTGATTTTCTCGAATTACTTAGTTACAGCAAAGAAAGAGATACTTTAACTTTATAAGAAAAAGTTACACTTTTTATATTTACTTTTAAGTTATACTTTATATCTACTAACCTGAATGTTAACAGCCTAGCTAGCATCAGAGCACTTGTGCTTCTATATCATTCCTTTTCCATGGCATCATTCCACCAATTAATGCAATGCAATGCACTAATTATTGGTGTTTTAACTACATCAGATGTAAAATTAAATGTAAATCCAGATGGATAAGGAATGATTCATTTAATGATGATTTACCTTGCATTTTGGCCAGCACATACTCAAACCCTTTCATGGTCTTTGTAACACTGGTCTTGAACCTTGCAAGGCCAAATTCCTGGAGAGAGACAACAGTTAATCAAGACAGAAAATACCTCTTAGAGAATAATGTGTCAGCAACCTATAACTCATATCGTCACATATTTACTTGTATACACTCAGAAGGTGACAACAATCAATAAATAAATCATTCTGATGTCATAAATCATTTAGTAACTTGAAAGACAACTTCAAGCACTCAGCTGTTGCATCTTCACACTTAGTATTATGTTAGCAATTACAGAATGACACGTAGGTGGGTGATTCTCCCTTTCAGATGCCCCACACCATTTCCCTGTGCTGTTACGTAGTGTGGTGCTCCACTTTGCTCTACTGACCTGAATAGCTCTAGAGAGCCCATAGACATTGGAGGAGATCCAAGCTTCTCTTTTCATCTCTGTCCAGCTGCCATTTTCAGGGTTAATTCGGTACTCGCACCGCTCTTCCACAGACTGGAACAGAGAGCGAAAAACAAACAAAAGCAACGTGAGACCATGTTATTATTCTGCGCAATACTGAATGCAAATATATGCTAACGCTAATGTACCATGAGCCGAGCGTGGCTGATGTTCCATGTGAATGTGGTCATGGTCCGTTTGTGAGGGTCCACAATGGAGTCCTCAATAATGTACGCTGAGCTGGCCATGTGCTTTGGAAGGTACCGCTCCATCCAGCGAGGCGATCGGCTAGTTTTGGTCAACAGACGTCTGGAAATGAGGCAGTTGGTTGGAGTAACCTCTCTGAAAATTATGTCCTCAGTCAAAACATGGTTACTGTGGGAGAGAAGGAAATGCTATGGATCAAGACCTGATATAAAACATTATTTTCGTTCCAAATGGTTAATCATCTAATCTACAATATGTGAGAAAACAGGAAGAAAAGTCAATTTGTGTTCAAGAGGTCTCAAAATGTAAAAGTTTTAAAACTGTTACTTTGTTTAAATCAACAGTCAGAAACCTGAAGACATTTAATTTGAAATAACAAAACTGAAAAAAACCCCAGCAAACTCACAAATAAAGAAACTGAAATCCACATTTTCTTTAGCACTTAAGCTTCATAAAAGAAACAATAAACTGATTATCAAAATTTCCTGTTGCTCGACTAATCAATAGGGTTGTAACTAACAGTTATTTTCATTGTTGATTACTCTGCAGATTATTTTCTTGATTACTTTCTTCTTCTTCAAGTTATGTTTAGCCTAGAAAATGTAAGAACCTAATGAAAATGTGAATCACAATTTCTTATATCTACTTAACTATTGTATCATGAAGTCAGCAAATATTAAAATCTGAGAAGAAACCATCTAAAGTTTTGCTTAAAAACAAATAACAAATAATTGTATCTAAACTGTTGTTCATTAATAGGTTTACTTTAGTGGTATAAGACATAAAAATATTTAACATTAAATGTAGTTAAAATATTAAAAATAAAATAACGCATTAGGTGAGATTAGAAGGGAACCTGTAATGAGTATTATTGTATTATGCTATTACTATTACTCATGCATTAAGGTGTAAGTGGGATTTTAATGTTTTAGCTGATTGAGGTGAAACTAATTTAACTGCCTTACATACTGTTGGATAGTTTGTCTGTAACAGTGTCACATTATATCAGTTCATAGGTTTTGAATGTAAAACTATTATATTCAAAATAACTAGCAGACATGTGATATTCAGCAGTAATAGCTAAGGAATATTAAATCTTTAATAAATAAGCAAAGCACACTGCTTGAGTAATGTATTTCATTACTTTCCACCACTGCCAAACCTTCTTAGTATACACAAGTCAAAATCTCGGTGCTATTTGAATAAGGATGTTCAGCGGTGATCAAAGGTGAAAAGTGTATGAATACATCCACTGCTCTCATTGTGCTCACCTGTAGGGGTTGGGATATCGTTGCCAGAAAGCAACACAGACTTGGTCCCAGGTGCTTTTGAGTAAATCTGCGCAGCAGAAATATTTCACCATTGTTCCCTCAGTTTACTCTGGCAATATCCTGTGCAGATCCAGAACAAACAAAACGTGTTAATTTGCTACGTTTGTTCAGCTAGTTTTCAAACGACCCCGAGAACAAACACGGTGACAGCTAGTGGTATACACATTACACGGTGGTGTACGGATGAGGAAATGTACATTTTTGTACTCTAATGTGTCAACAAGCAAAACATGTTATTTACAGAAAAAAGCGACAACGACTAAACGATAGGATTTAGGTTTGTTAAGATATGCTGAAATATGTAAAACAAGTCATGGCCGTTAACAGAGACACACAACTTCACGAACTTTCCAGCTAAACGCGACATGACAGCTGTCAGTAAAATAAATACTAAAAAAATAATCATCATTATTTCATGAATACCACACCGAGTCTCCTGGTGTGACTAACGACAGCCTATGTGGCTAACACCACGAACACAGACTAATGAATATTTAATCAGTCAGTGGGTAATATCAGCTATAACGTTACTGTCACATTTGTCACGTCCGCACCGTAGGTCCGCACTACTTAGCTTCCTCGTTAGCATAAGCTAGCCTAGCATGAAGCAAACGCCATGAATGAATGGCATACTACGACCCAGACATTTCTCTGAACGACATTCTACGAGCAAACTCATTTCAGAGGCAAAGCCGGTTACCTGTATGGCGACAGTATTCAGAAGACAACTATTTGCATTTTACACTCCTATCGGGATGAACTTCACCGGGCAGCCACCCACAATTCATCGCAACCGTCTGGGGCTAGAGAGAAGGTCAAGCATCACGACATATCCGGTAGGCGGTGCAAGTGTAATGCTCACTTTGAACACTAGAGGGCAGCAGGTGACTGTATAAATGCCGCGCAGTGTTTAACAGTATCGGTTATCTACAGCGTGAATTTCGATAAGATTTTTTGGGATGTCGTCTAATGTTGTCAAAACCAATGTAAGTTGCATGTAAGGCTCCTTTGAAAGTGCACCATTTACAAAACCTAAAATTTCTCTTCAACTCAAAGGTTGAACAAAACAAACAAAAAAACATAATGATTGTTAATCTGACCTTGTCTTGCTATTTTTGCAGATACATGTCTTTAAGCACACTTCAGTGGAGGAGGATAGATAGATAATTTATTCCGCTTTGCTAAAATCAACCCTGAAAACATCTGTAGACATGGGTCGAAGCTTAATGTTTGCCTGCTGGTAGTACTGTTAAAGGCTTAGAGCTTCTATAATAATCTACAGCACATAAAGGAATATAGGCTAAGCCATGAAATCAGTAATGTGGGTGTCAAGAAGAACCAGCAATAAAAATGCAATAGATATTTTCTCTGCCTTGAAATGAATCACACTGCGTACTCTACATTTGTTTGATTGTTCATTAAATGCTTTATTGGCTGTTATATGGACCCTCTGGTTTTTGTTCTGAATGTCTGAAAGTTTATGTGTAGGGCTGTTTAACCTCACATTTGTATATTAAAAAAAATGCCTCAATCGCTTCTATTTTCCCTCTGTTTTCACAACTATAGATGGATTTTCCAGCTGTCAGGTTTAGGGAGTTGAAGTTTATTTTCCTGTATTACTCTTAAGTATGCAGAGTACATCCATTAAGTGGTACCCCAATAAGTTTTGACTAGTCTACATATTGTTCAAGCAAATGTCTCTTTATTTGAAATGGAGGCACAAAACATAATTTCTCCTGAATGTCAAATTAACTTTGGGAGCTGTGTGTACACTAGGGGCTTGATGTGTGTGCTCAGAGGCCCTGTCATTAATCAGTTAATTAATAAATGTTCATGTTTCCCTTATTAAAAGACAACCAACAAAGGACTCTTTATCAGCTCAGAGTAATCATTATGAAACTGCATGACATCTTCCGAATCCCCCTTTTTTTTATATATCCTCAAAGCAGCTGCTCCCATTCTGTGATGAAGATATCATGAACTTGTTCTCACTTCACACACTTCAGTGGTTTTCGATCCCATTCCTTTGGACACAGAGTCCTGCTGGTCCATCTGATCAGGAACAGCTGGTTGCCAGGTGAACACAATTAACTTCCTGGTTGGACAGAAAATCAGCAGTAGCCTTCTCTGGATTCCTTGGATGTGGACTGAATGTTTATTCTACTAGAACACTGTAATTAATTAAATAAACACATCATTTGGATGAATTAAGTGAAATTCATCCAAATGTTTTGAACAACCAAAAAAATAGAAAAACAAGTGTGACAAATTAAACTTCTCACAGTGGCAATAACCACCAGCCTCTCTTCAGTAAGAATGAGCACATCAATAGCCTCAGATAGGTCAATGTATGCGTGGAGAGCATAATTAATTGGACATTACTTACCAACAAGAGCTCTGGATCAACAGGAAACACGTTATACATTGTACCAAGTTACTTAACACCTTAGTAAACATCTTCAACACATATTTGAATACGTTCAACAAATGAATTTTCACTAGTACCATTCACAATGGAAAGAAAAGCCTTGCATAAAGCAATATACATGCAAAGCTTTGAGTCTTCTCCAGTGACATAAACACTCAAGCTCAGACCATTCAAGTCAAAAGGCTACTTCTGTACCACAAGCACCACAAACCAGAGGTGCGTTCATTGTGTTCAATCATATTCTACAGGCTTTTTAAAATTTGTTAATCTCACACAGCAGTGGGAGGATGTCCACCATTACGACCATTCAGAGTCAACCCTCTTATGGAGCGTGTCCTGAACGAGCCTTCAGGGTGGAAAGAATCTGGCTTATCCTCACAACGGAAGACCATAAGGAAGCCATTCCGGTAGTTTTTATTCATCCACCCATACAGGAGAGGGTTGGTAAAAGTCGAACACATAGCCACAATATGGAACACTGTGTATATTAGTTTGTACTCCTTAAACCTAAGCACCAGGTCCAGATCACTGGCCAGCTGAAACACATGGAACGGAAGCCAGCAGATAGCAAACACCACCACCACCAGCGCCAACATCTTGGTGGTCTTTTTGCGGCGTTTGATGCTGTCGTTGCGGCTGGATGGGCTGATGTGATTCTTGAGTTTGACCCAGATGCAGATGTAGGCATAGCTAATGATGGCTAAAGGAATAATGTACTGTAGGAGCAGCATTGAGAGGCTGTAGATGACTCCGTCCCTGCTGGTCCCGTGAGGCCACTTCTCAGAGCAGACAGCAATACGCAGGTTGATTGAAGGTATCTCTTCATTGCGGTACTCTCTGAAGATGGCCAGGGGTGCTGCCAAGACGGCAGACATAGTCCAGGTGAATGCCATGATAAGGAAGCTGGAGTGCCACGTGAGGCGCCGACCAAGGTGGAAGATGATACAGCGGTAACGCTCCAGAGCAATGACAGTCATGGTAAGGATGGATACATGCACGCTCAGGGCCTGGGCAAATGGCACCATGTGGCACAACACAGCCCCAAACTTCCACTCATCTAACAGAGTGTAGACCAGAGTGAAGGGCAAGCACAGAGTGTTCACCAAGAGGTCTGCCAGGGCCAGGTTAGCTATGAAGAAGTTGGTCACTGTTCGCATGTTTCTGTAGCGAATAATCATGTAGATCACAAGAGCATTCCCCAGCAGCCCCAGCAGAATGATTAGGGAGTACGCCGTTATCAAGGTGATCTGGACTCCAAGGTGCTTGGTGATGTCAGTGTGGAAACCAGGTGGGTGTAAACCCATGCTGTCGTTAAGTAGAACCGCGGGATCGGTCTCACCAGCATCCCCTTCTTCTGTGCTATTGAATGTGTCTGGTGGGCTCATTTTTTTGGATGATGCCAGATCGAGGCTGTGCAGACACCTGAGCAGAGAAAACACATAAAATAAAGTCATTGTTTGAGACGGGCCAGGCAGAATATTATCCATGCAAGCTGTATAAGAAAATGACAAAGGTATTCACTGTGAAAAACACCGAAGCTTCAGGTGTTTATTCATTTCCACCTTTTCTCTCCAATTTGGAATTTCCAACACCCCTGATATGCATTTCTTCTTCACTGCCAACTCCACTGTAGCAAACACATGGTGTCACCAGAAGGGTAAAACGCGTGTCTAACAACCCACATCTTTGGTGGGTGAGTGGGTGTCTTTGGTGATTGACCGCTGCTCAGGGTGTTTATTTAGTGTAATACCTTCCCTTTATACTGTACCTCTGTCACCCAGAGAAATAAACTGTTAACATATTTAGATACACAAAATGCCATTATTAGCATTGTACTTAAAATCCTGTCATCTACTTTAAGGGTCTTTTTACTTCATCAGCACTGAATGAACTGCAAGAACTTTGACTAAATCCAACTTTTAATGAAATATGACTAAACAGAACTGATACACATTCACACACACTCATTTAATTTCTCTTCGTATCACCTGAAAAGAGTGCTTTGCATTGTAAAGCTCATATTGTTATTAAAGACATCTAGTATTCAACTTGACAGCTTGACTGTGCAATTTAGAAGATAAGACACTTCTCTAATGCACACATCCTAATTATAGGAACAATTGCCCAAGATTGCATTGAGATGTTCTGAAAAGCAAAGAAAATGAAATATGCATTTCAGTTAGATCATAATCAATAGAAAATCAGTTCTTTTGTTCCAAACCCCCCCACCCCCCACCCCCCAAGAAACAGACCATATTTCTCCCTCATACTATTCATAATGAAAATTCATTACCAACAAGTATTCATTTGGTTACAGCATGCAGCGTTTCCAAGGAACATGAACACCTGTGCTATTATGAAGGCTAAAGGAAAACGATGGAGGAAGCAATGTGATCAGCCAGTTCAAAGCAACATCATTAGAGTCACAGGCTGCTCTCATACAAAGTCTGACTCTCATAAAGGGTATATTGTGTCGTAAGCCTTTTTTCAGACAGAAAGACTGGTGCTGGCCCGGGTTACACAACTGTATTTAAGTCATGTTATTTCAATATACTATCTGTAGTTCATTATCTTATACTTTCTGTCAGTTTCCTGTGAGAGTCTGAGAGCTCTTGCTGAATACAGAGAACATTTTGTTATGACATGTATAAAAACTACTGTCAATGTCACTGTCAATTATTCTTACTCTCATGAAGCAGATGAATGCTAATTACATTAAGTGGCATTAGACTCAGCAAGTGGCCTTCGATAAATCTACAATACTCTCTCTAAAGGATTTCTTTTTAAGTGTTAAAAACTGGACACATTTGTTGTTTTTTTGTGTTTGCTTGCACATTTTTTTCATGGCTAACACTCAAAATTTTCACCATAAATAGACAGACCATTTACTGAGAGGCCATCTATTTGGTGACAGACACTCTCTGGTTGCTTTGGGTTTGGTCCTGTGGACTGTTTCTTGACAGATCATTGAACAGACTTTAGTTTACTGACATCATTGCTTTTTCATTATTTTATTAACAATGAAACTCATGAATATTTCAAAAATATTGACTAAATAAAATATTTTTTGACATTGTTGTGTCGCTTTATTGTCATTAATCTTTCTGCAACATGAATGATATTGTCCTCAGCAACTGAGTTCTAGCAACAAAAGGTCTACACAACAAGTGTGTGTGTGTGTGTGTGTGTGTGTGTGTGTGTGTGTGTGTGTGTGTGTGTGTGATGGTGTGCATTTCCTAGAAATAAAAGCCCTTCATACAGGCTTTGAGTTTCTGAACATTTAAGTACACAGTATAAAATGTCCATGTGTGAGGACAGCTAGAGCGCTGCTCTGCCAACGACAACAAAAACCATGTACAACCTGCCTTTACCCTCTGTCACCAGGGCACGCAGCCTCACAGTGGCACACAGCAGAGATTCATCAGGCAGGCTGCAGGCATCGGTGATTTGTCAAAGCACCCGTTTTTGATCAGCGATGGTAGCCTCGTCCTTGACTTTAGGCAAGCTTGTGCCCCTGAGGGATCTGTTCCCTTACACCTGCTGGAGCAGAAAACCGCAATACAACCGGATTCTAATGAACTCTATGCACTGCCGTCGGATTATGATGAGGTACCTGATTCCCAATCAAATGTGCATTGATGCTTCGTTCGTGCGTAATTTGTCGCCATTTGTTTAAGTTACTGAATAGTGTGCATTCAAATACCTCCAAGTGAGCTTTCTGAGCTTATTCAGCCGATAAGACAGGTGCACAAATAACACAAATAGTTTGCTGTGGTTCGTAATTTGGACACTTGTTCATCCTCCTTGTCAAAGGTTTCTCTCATATCCAAATTACGCACATACAGTGTAGTAGTTCAGTAACCACAGGTTGCTGTCACAAAAGAACAGAGATTAATACCTTGCACCTCAGGTTTCTGTCACCAAAACTAGCCTCGCAAAATCCATTCAAAGTCTAAATGAACGCTATCTACATATTAATGGACTCACCTTTCCCCCTATATCTCCTTTTGCAAACGGGTCCTCACTCGAGAGTGGCGTGAAACAAGGGGGGAAAATCCAGAAGCTCCTCCCAAGCGAAGCGTCTAGTGCGCATCTTGTGGCTGGACTGTGCGTTCCTGTGGCAGGTCTACAGGATTCAGTGTGAGCGTCCACATCAGTGCTGCGAGATCTGCGCAGGGATTGCGATTTGTAGATCACAGTTTAAAGAGGGGCATCTGTGTTATTTCATTTCCACTGCATTACTCAGTAAAGAAATGCCACTAAATGTCTTCTGAATGTCTTCTGAAGTGCCAACGCAGCGTTACGTCACTAAGTTTATTACATTTTGTTGTTTTATCTCCATTTATCATTCACTTTATTTCCAGTAAAGCTTTTCCACTTTATTACTTAAAGCCTGCTGTTTCTTCCTCTCATTCTTGTGAACAATTTTGAATGGACTTTGGAACAATTATGGGTTGTAAAACAAATCCTCATATTGGCCTATTGCTTTATTTCAGGCTCCAGGTCACTGTCACCACTGATCAAATTTCTGTAATCAGGTAAACAGTATTAAATCTGGGCTGCATGTGGCACAATCTCATATTGTTGTGAAATAAGCTATTGTCAGTTAACTGCAGATTTAGATTTAGTTGCTTCTCTGTGAAGACAATCAAGACACAAATCTCTCACAAGATCATTTCTGTGAGCTAGCATGATTTTCTAACAGATAATTAAGTTCTTGCTGAACTGATTGAACTGCACATACTGAATTCTGCTGTGGCTACTGAATTCAAGTACATCTGAATATGGTGCCAATTTTAATCTGAATTTTAGTATTTAGAGTGCGCCATTTGTGAAAAGACAGTTCAGGACATTTTCTCAAGGCAGATTTTTTTTTATGGTGATAAAGCCATATAAGTCTGCAAAGAACATTATAGGACATCTCCAATGGAAAGTTAAAGGTCAAACAAAACTAACTAGGCTTTAAGCAAGAGTTACCTTGAAATAAATGGGATTTAGAGTGATGAAAAATATTGAAACAATAAAAATGTACATGTTGCATCTCCCATGACTCTGTTTGAAGTTAATTCACCTTATCAGACCTGCAGCACAGACATGTGGTGGGTATGTCATCAGATAATAGGGAAGGACCTGAAACACACTGTCACTTGAAATTAGACATAAACAAAGGAGCTTTAGACTGGTGGAAAACCATTTCCATCCTCTATGAGAATATTTTGTGAATTTGATAACAGAACAGGAGATCATGTTTCCCTTGAGCCTCGTTTCTGCACTTCCCCTGAGCCGCTAAGAGCTGCCTTTCACCGTTCCAGAGCCGATTTATTGTTCAGGGAGCAATGTTGGAAGAAATCCCTGAATTGTCTTGGTGGGATTTTTTTGATGATGTAATAATTGGTGCACTGATTGACTCAGCCACATAGATTACCATTATTGATTGGGTCAGGCTGCCTCTCCACCTCGATTTATTATTTCAATTATGAAGGCCACGCCTCTGCTTCCACATGCACTGGGTCACTCGGCAGTCAAGGTTGACAGCTCTCTCAGACTTGTATGTTTTCCTGATAAAGGATTTCTGTCCTTGCTACAAACTTGCTTATCGCCAACAAATTCTGAAAAGTGGTGAAAAGGTTTTACAGTATGGCCTTGCAGAAAATTCTTGTTCGCTTCAATCTCTCTTAGTTCTTTTAGAAGTAGTTCTTTGCAGCATCATTTGTTTTCTTGGGCTTATTTGAATCTACATGCACCTAATTAGTGAGCTCTGTAGGACTCCCTCCATATGGCTGGGGATCCTGTATTTACAGTTCACTGCCCTCAATCTGATCACTGTTTCTGTCCAGCTCCTCTGAGAGCACTGGTGCCAGTGATCTGATCAGAGGCCATGGCGTCCTCACGTCGCACAGCATACATTTGTGCCTGTTGTTCTCATCTCACTGTGTGTCTGTATGTCTTTCTGTGTGTGGGCTGTGTGAATTATTGAATGTGGGAGTGAAGGACATACAAAGTCAGGAATCCCGTGCATTCCTCCTCCATTTTCCTTTTACTCTTGGATTTTCTCACGGAGGTCAAACCTGACAGGTGGAAAGTGTAGCCTAGTGCAGATAACAGCCTTTAATTCTTCAGTGATTAAAAATATTGATTTAAAAGCATGGAGAGTCTGTGAAGTCTTCAAATTGGATTCCTTGGGTAAACATTCGTGTGGGATGCTCCACATATTGGCTACCTCTACTTTTCATTTATTCTAAGACAAGGATGACGCATTTAGGAAAGTAAAAATTATCTAGGCCTGATACTGTCTCTGATCAAGTTGTATGACAATATATACAACATAATACATACCATTATAAAACATATAGGCTTTAATATAATATAACATAATATAACACCATGGACAGTCAATTTAGATGTCCCTTTAAAACGTATTGTACGTTTAGCTATGCCTCATAAACAGTATAGCTACCAGTGATGACACTGAGGCCCTTAATATTGTTTCTGGTGAAATTGGGGGTTTTAACAACATGAAATTATTGATAGTGGTTATGAGGTAAGTCAATTACAGGGTCTTTTTAAAAAAATCTATTTTACACATGGACTTCAGTTTCACTTGTTACAGAGAATAATTCCCAGCCAATGAAAACAGCTGTATAGAGCTTTTTACAGTATATTTAAAAAAAAATTCACTTGCAGTTTGGGCTTAGAGGTGACAAAATTGTTGCAGAAAGCTTGTATTATAAACTGGGCGAGTTTGTAAGACATGAGCAACTGAAGATCACATGAAAGTCATTACTGAGCTGCATGATGGGAAATGTAACATCCTGCTTAACCTGTAGCCTACCAGAGACTTAAAGTCATGGATAACTCTGTCTCTCCTCCTTCGATTTTAACCATCCTTTTATAAACATGTCTATTGCATGTCTGCCAACTTTATTGAAGTGTAATACTGAATTGCCATAGTGGCCCTTTAAACCACAGTATAAAGAAATGATTGAGTATTTCTTCACCAGAATTATATCCTCGAAACATATATTTGTGGAGATAGTCTTGTGTTAAGGCACAATGAAGGAAGTGAAAATGCTTAATCACAGTGGACTTCAGGCTGTTCCGCAAATATGCAACAGTGAGGAAATGTAGCTTTTGTTTTTAATGCATTAATTTCATAAAGTGACAGAGGAGACCAGTAAAGTGGAGAAGAGAAAAAGTAGCTGGCTATATTTACACACATCCTGATTGCTGCGTGAGATAGCTGGACCAATCATAAGTGGGGTTGTAGTTGGCACATGCGCAGTTACTCGTGAACGTCTTGTTCCCAAACATCAGGCGAAAGGACCAGAGCGCTGCAGAGGAGGCATTTCCCCCCGAACAACAGACAACGTAAGTTCATTAAAGTGTTACATAAACGTTGAATATAGTCCCCACGTCAAATATTTGATATGGTTTTGCTTTGTGTTGATGAAAAAAAGCTGTTTACTGGCTGTTATACGTAGCTAAACAATAGCAGTGTAAAAACCAAACAAACCGTCTGACCAAACGTTGCTTTCACAATACAAATCACAAGCTAGCTTACAGAGTCCCGTGATATATCACCTGGTTTCTATGGTTTTAACTTGAACTGCCTGTCATTTCACTTGAAGCTGGTGCTTAGTATAGTCCAGGGAGAAAGTGGAGAGTTATTTACACCAATTTAATACTAGTGTTGAACTTCAGACGGGAGGTGCGTGACCAGGATCCAGTGTTAGGTAATGATTTACCTAAACAGCAACAGGAAGCAAGTGCTGTAGAATGTAAACTTTGTAATTAGTTAATTTAATTGCTGCTGACTTAGAGAAACATGTCGCCCTGTAAACTGTCTTCATAAAGGGAAGGGAGTGTTCATCTTCCCCTCTTTCTCTCTTCCTCCAGGCTTTTACTTTCATTTCCTCAGACTGCAGAGGAAAGGCCCCGTCACCATGGCTGCTGCTGCTGCCGCTCCTTGTGTTGTTTCATCTACCAAAGGCAGCCTGAGAGAGGATCTGACATGTGCCATCTGCTGTGACTTGTTCCGGGAGCCTGTCATGTTGGCCTGCATGCACCACTTCTGCAGACCCTGCATCTCCAGGTACTGGAGAGGAACACAGGGGCCTGTAACCTGTCCTCAGTGCCGAAAGGAGTTCAGCTGTAGGAATTTTCAAACCAACTACCTAGTCGCAGCCATGGTGGAGAAGGTCAGGGCCACGACCTCGGACACTTACATCCAAAACCTAAAGGTGAGTTCACTGCTTTCAATCTCACCTCCACTGCAGGTTTGACCATGATCCTGTTGGCTTCCTTCCATGCCTTTATTCTTGGTCATGTGGAAAGTGTTGTTAAGTGTTACACAATCTTAAACAAATACTTGTTTGCTCCAAAGTAAACCGATCGATTAAAAATGAGCGTTCTGTAACCTTTGAGCTATATAAATTGAATACAATTGTATTCTATGTTTGAATTAACATCTGTGCTCATATCACTTAAGTTCCACCCTGAACTTATCTCACTGGAATTGCAGGACCAAGTTCACTCTTCACTGCCTTTATATTACTTTGTATGACAGGATATATGACTTAACTACAGCAAGGCAACCAAAATACTCTGCCAGAATGTGTAATGCAATCCTGCAATAAATCATATCTTTGTCATCTTTGTTATTTTTAAACATTTACATACTGTGTCAGAGAGGTCTTTATTCAACTTTATTGACATCTTTAAAGGAATAGTTTTACTTTTTGGGAAATATGGTCACTCACTTTCGTGCAGAGTTACATGGGAAAATACTGTAGGGGTCCTAGAGTCTGTGACTTTTCAGCAGCTGTTCCAGCAGTTGATTAACTTATCTTGGCATAAAGACTGGAAACAGGGTGAAACAGCTAGCCTGGCTATGAGCAAGAGTAATAAAATCCAACTACAAGTACCTCTAAGATTCAATTATTAACATGTTATATCTTGTTTGACTTATCTAAGCAAAAACATAAGTATAAAAACAAGTGGCAGTTTTACGAGGCCTTATGTGTCAGACCATTTCTTGGTCAAGCACAGTCACTTCCTGTAGTCTCCACTGGATGTTGGGTAACCTCATGGTGCTGACAAGACGGCAGGAAAGCAAGAAAACATAAATCTTAATACGTTAAACTATTAGATAGTTGTATTTCTTTCTGAACACTCTCGCTCTCTCTGTGTCATTGTCTCTGTCCTCAAACTGATTTGTTTTGCATATTGTTGTACAGAAACAACTGAAAGAGACTTTGGAGAGCTATCGCCTGAGGAGGGACGACCACAACAACAATATTACCAGAGACAAAGGCAAGATGGATACCATAAAGGTACACTCCTCTAAGTCATGGGATGGCAGCACTTAACAGATAAGAATGCACGTCGCTCCCTAATGGCTGTTTGCAATATGTCGCTGTGCATATTTAGTGGTGTTTGCGGATGTGGTAAGTGACAGTATGTGCTTTGATATGTAAAACATAATGGTCTTGCGCTTGGGTGCATAAATGCCTTTCTAACCTTTGACTGAGGTGTGTGTCAACTATGCAGAGGAAATCCTCCTATACGGTCTAATTCTCACAGGATAATGATTCTGTCATAATTTTCATTTGGAGAAAGATCTGTGACGTTAAACCAATCACTTAACACTTTGCCTTAAGTTGCCTTAACAGTTGGCAAGACTATTACATACATGAGAGACTGTACAGACCAGGGGGAACAGAAACAAAAAAACATATCGTATAATGTGTTTGAGACAGATGGAAGATAAGAGCTTGAGTTTAGTTGTGCATGCGGTGATGAGATAATGAACAGGAAATCCTTTCCTGTTGTAAGAGTCTGTAGTTGATGGATACTTAGATCTTAGATGCTAAATGCAGCTTCATTATCCCTTGTGTATTTCTCTCTAGAGATATGTACAAGGTGTACAGAGATGTGTACGCAAATTATTTAGAGCTTTAATGGAACGAGCCACTCGGCATCTTGGGTAACTCAATTTCTAACTGGTCAATGAAAATGTGGTACTACCTAGAAAGTATCGCATTATGTCCTCAAGCTGTAACAACAGTGATTCCTCCCCTCAGAGGTTCGGAGCAGATCTGCAGACTCGTGTCAAAGGTGAATTCAGAGCTCTCCATCAGATCCTGGACGATGAGGAGACATGTATGCTGGAGCAGATAAGGAGAGAGCAGGAGGAGGAGCTGGAGAAGGTCGAGCGCCACCTGGAGGCCCTCAGGGTTGCCGTAAGGGAGCTGGAGGAGAATATGAGGATGCTCCAACAGGCTAGCGCCGCCACTGAGAACACAGTACTGACTGAGGTGAGGCCTTAGTAAGGACAAAAGGTTTAAATAAGAATCACATTTTGTCTATCTCAAAGTAGATGTCAAGCTATGAATATATAGATTAAATCTAAACTTAAAATAAAAAAAATTGTGTTTTCTAATTTGACTTGTGACTTCTGCACTGATTTGAAACAACAGTTATTGATGTGATTTTTTTTTTCTTAATTTCCCTCTGTAGCTACCACAGCTAAGGTAAGTGTTAATTTCAGTGTTATGACTGATTGATTGCTTTTGGCATTTTTGCACCTGTCATATGCTTATTTGATTTCTACCTCCATTTAATGCCATTTATGCTGAGAATAAATGACCCTAACTAAATGTATGTTTGCCTTTCTTTTTTTTTCCACAGACCATGTGTGCAGGTGGATGTTGCCCCAGAGTTTGACATAAATGGTTTCAGCAACAAATACATGGCCCCATTACAGTACATCACATGGAGAAAAATGTTCAAGTCTTTGAAGCCAGGTAATTTCCTCTATGAAGTGCTTCATTAGACACAAAAAAGTTTCATCTGAAACTGGTTCTGCCTCAAGAATGGGAGTAATTATGGTGAAATTACTATGGAGAATTTACTCAGTTATTATTTAAAGTTGTTAAAGTGGTATCGGAATGACAGTAATGACACCATTGTTCCACTGATATGATATTTTTTCAATTTTAAATGTGAATTGTTTCATCCCAAAGGTCCTTCCCCATTAACATTTGATGTTGAGTCAGCACACCCGAGCATTAGAGTGTCCAGGGACAAAACCGTGGCAGTCGAATGTGATGGCATGATATTGCACATGGACCACGACAAGCGTTTCCTCCAGTGTGTTAACATTCTGGCTGCCCAGGGCTTCCAGTCAGGCCGACACTACTGGGAGGTGGAGGTGGGCTCCAAGCCCAAATGGGACCTAGGCGTGGCCTCAGACGCCGTAGACAGACATTCGCGGATCAAGCTGAGTCCTGAAAGCGGATACTGGACTCTGCGACTCCGTAACAGGAATGAGTACTCAGCCGGCACCCAGCCCTGGACTAGGCTGCAGCTCAGCTCTTCCCCTGAGAGGCTCGGTGTCTTCCTAGACTGCGAGGAGAGGAGGGTGTCCTTTTATAACGCAGATGATATGAGCCTGCTCTACTCATTTGCCAACGGGCCGAGGGGCAAGGTGTTCCCCTTCTTCAGCCCTTGTATTAGTGGCAGCAGTCAAGAACCTCAGCCTATCAAACTCCTCCACTACCCACCTGTCGCTCTGTCTGGCTAACATGGCTGCAATCAATAAAAGCTTGTCAGTATATAAGAGCTGTGGACTCACTTATTGACCAAGCATTGTAATTACCCAACTATTAAAAGACAGCGATGCCCTTGTTTGCATTATGGTGCCATATCGCCACACTGTTCTCTTATTATCCATGCTTTAATTACGGGATACCACCAGATGCTTCTATTTTCAATTTGAACTGAACCTTAAGGGCCTTGAAATGTTATGAAAATTGCAATGCTCACAATATAAAAAATTCCATCATGCGGTAATCATTCTGAAGGGGCTCAATCAGTTTGCAGGAGCAATCAGCAGAAACCCATTAAAAAACACAGTATTTAACCATTTTGGCTTCAATATAGCGGAGCTCAGGTACCTGTAATTACATTGCTACTTAAGTTCTATTGGCTACACACTGTTCAACCAAGTATCTGTTATAGATGTAGATAGCTGACTTTTCAATCATCTGAATAATTCTCTCATTAAGCCAGATTGTCTGTAGGTTTACTTGTAAAAGGGTTTTTGAATCACACTTGAGTTTAATCAGCATGAAGGGGTTTTTTATTACTTGGGATTTTGTGTCTGATTAAATGGTCCTTCATGCTTTATACATTTTATTTTAGATTTTTTTGTGATTACACAGATGTAACTTTACTGCACCTTATGAGTTCTGTAGCTGACTGTAGCAGCTTCTGTTGATTTGTCATGATTTGTATGTTCATTTATATTATATGTGGCTAAACTAAAACACATGGTATAATGCACTTGATTGTTAAATTGTTAAGGCTGAAGGAAATACTAAGATGCAGTATATTCTATATTGTTATGTCAATCACATGCTGTATCATTTCGTAATTAAAAACAAAACAATTACTGTAAAAAAAAAAAAAAAATGCTGACGCAGATAATAAATGAAATTTTCTTTCTTAAATAAACACTGTCTTCGGTTCACTCTGCAGCTGTGACACTGCACACTTCCATGACCTCACTTGAAATAATCGAGGATGTTATTAAGCATCATCAAAGCAGAACACACAATTATGAATGCCATGGTTGATGGGAATCCAAAGCCATTTAACAAGAGCTACAGCGTAGGGTTGTTGACTCCTCTGCACCTGGACTGGAAACTTTTGAATACATGAGCCATCGCTGACACTTAAACAGCAAGAATAGGAGGGCTCTTGGTTATCTTCACAAACACACAAGAGCACTGACGTCCTGTTTCCTGCTGTCAGGTGAAAGGTCAGATAAACAGAGTGACAGTGGTGATGCCTCCGGGCTGCTCAATGGGCCTCCGGGGCATGCTGAAGCAGGATGCTGCTGCCTCCTCTGCTGATTGGAAAAGTGGCACAATGAATTCCACCAGAGGGGGACCCATGCTCTTCCAGCACAGTGGCTACATGGACATGGGTGCACAACAACTCGCACACTATATGACACGCATATCACACACTAGACAGTCACTTTGCAGAATGAAGTCAACTCAAGCTCCTGAATTGAGCCTCAATATTGTATATGAAGAGATTATTATTCTCTCTTATACTCTGACTGGAATTGTGCTTTTTGCTTTAAAAAGTGACATTTTATTATACATTATATACATTTTTTATTTTAATGAGGTAAAAGAAAAAGACTGTGAATGTGGTAGATAGCTGCATGAAAGACATTAAAAGTTAAAGCTGCACTAATCAATGTTTTAATATGAACAAGTGAAAAAAATCACTGACTGTACAATGAGAATAGTTGCTTCTATCGGTGAATCCATAAAGAATAATCCCCCAACTTTTCCTATTAGCCTCTTTTAGCTAATTGTCCATGCCCATGAACAAAGTGGAGAATTTAGCAGCTAAAGAGACATTTCCATCAGCAGTTGATTGAGAGCAGAAGGGGAGAGAAAACCAACTTCAAATAAATGTTATTTTTCCGTATCTGCTCAATGTTTAACTAGGCAACTGTTTGCTAAACGTTCGCTTAATCAACTTTATAAAGAGAAAATATGAAACGTTGTGTTTACTGCTTGTTTTGCTGCCTCCAAGTGCCCAGAAAATCAATTAAAGCGGATTTAAGCTAGAACTTCTAGATAAATGATGAGACTCAAACGCCAGGTACCATTTGCTTTGAGTTGCAAAGGTTAATCTTCATACACAATGCATTAGCTTCATGGATAATTAGTTGGTAAATAATTTACATGCAAGCATGCTGCTGTCCTGCTCCTTCTTCTAGCCAGGGAGACTGCCATAACTGTTGACTGCTAACCAACGTGACCTACAACTGATGTGAAACTTTGGCTGCCACATCAAAACAAAACAAAAAAGCCCTCTTGAACAGTGACAGCTACTTCAAAGTAGTTTGGCACAGTGCTTTTGTAGTGCACGGGCCCATGAGTGGGAACTTCGGCGAGAGGGTGCGTAGCTTGCATGCGTGCTCCACATCCTTCCTATGAAGGTACCCGTGGATCTGTAATGTGTTTCCTGTTCTGAGGATGGGCCGGATAGAGTGCTGGCACTTCAAGGACGGGTCCTTGAATCCTCAGTTGTCTCTAAGGAGCCAGCAGGATTATAAACTCAAACCTTTTCATCTGACGCAGCAGGGGCGATCATGCTATCCTGCATAAGGGCTATTGTTTGTTATCACTGTTGTCTGAATGCTTATGTGTGCAGTTTATTATTATATTAGCCACTCAAGTGTTTTCATGTGTTTATGACATTATCTGTTTTATATTTGTAATGAGATTTGATAACTCCCAGGACAAAGCTTTGTTAGACTATCAGCACGATTTAGTGTGTTTATTTTCCTCTGAAGCCGAGGGCGCTGTGGGGCTGACACCAGGGGAACATTTTAATTACAACCATTCAATCACAACATTGTGTTTTAAGGTCAGAGAGGTGGATTGCCGTAAGGGATATGGGGGGGTGGGGGTGGGGGACGACGACACATGCCCACAATAACACAAAATGATCCTCTGACTCCCTGTTATTCCATAAACGCCTGACGTTAGGTTCACTGAGAATAACAACATAATCATATTGAGAAAAAATATTTTTTCTCATACGTCTTATCAACAGCTGCTGTTTGATGGGTGGACGGGCTTTCAGCACTTCTGAAGGCACAGTTTTTATTATCGCTGTAATGAATTTCCAAATGGAGATTCAGCATGTTATTGATTTCACTTCACACTCCTGGTGCTGGAAAGCAGAGGTGTCTGGGAGTGATTAGTCTGACTTGAAATGGGCATGCTGGTTCTTCTGTGGCTCCGTCACACGCTGATTAGAGGTCCCGTCGAAGCTGCAGATACTGCAGACAGTTAACGAATGAAAAACACACCTTTACTCAAAACTTTGTCCGTGTGTGTGTGTGTGTGTATGTGTGTGTGTGTGTGTGTGCAATCATCTGAGTGCACACACCTTGTACCCTTTTTGACTTTTCACTTCTGATTGCATATGGTACATGAGTTTTCAATTTTCCAAATCCCTCCCTGTAAAATAAAACAGTTCTGATAGCAGCTCACCATGGGCATGTTGTGCTCTTAGTACATGATTTTCATTCACACTCTGAGGACTCCCTGAGGAGCATGGTTACATAGACAGATGTGGGGGCGGAGGGGGTGAACAGGACTTGGACAAGGCTGGAAAAACTCAGCACAGTTTAGTTTTATTTTGGAGGCATCACTACATCTAACCTTTGCAAGAATAATTACAGACTCTTAGAGAGCTACTCCCGGGGGCACCTCTGCTCGGCTTGTTGAACATCTAGAAGAATTTGGGTTCATAAGCACACAGGATAACTTTTCTACCTCTAATTAATAGCAAATATTTGAACTGAACAGATAAAATTGCACTGACATATTACTTTGCAGACGAAATACAGCCGACTAGAGGTAATATTCTTCTAATATTCCTCTGGAGTCTGAGTGTCTTTGCTCTTTATGTGGTACCTGTTTGCTCCCTGAGATGACACAGCTTTATTCCATTTCATAAATCTTCTGATGATATTAGGATTACCTGCCGAGCTATTTGGATGTCAAGAGGCATTTAAACCCATGAAATGAAAATCAATATGAAACAATTTTGCACTGACGCAACAGATGGAAATACCACAGCTCTTCTACAGCATCATAAATTCTCACATTATTGAATGTATTAAGTCCTCATTGTACTTTGTACTATCCTATATTATCTTATACTACCGATCAAAAGTGTTAGAACATCTCTATTTTTCCAGTTGGTGAAATTTACATAGTGTAATGTCTCAGTGTACTCTGAAATTAAAGCACAGAACAAATAAGCGATTTCAAAAGATTTAAAAAGAAAGAAAAAAAAAGGATTGATGGAATCTTAAATCTTAAATGTAACCTACATTTTTGACTCATATAGCAACACAAATGTGTTGCACTTGTTGCTTTTCTTTCACCTTGTGTCCAGTTCATTCCAAAGCAGCTCCATGGGGTTTAAGTATGGAGATGTGCTGCTCTTCCATCTTTCTTTGCTTCTAATGTTTTGGCTTTTAAGATGAACCCCTGACCAACCAGTCGGTCTTCCTTCGTTACTTGCCTTTTTCTCACCATTCTGTCAGCAGTTTACACAACTACGCCCTACAGGACAGTATTACCCTAATGTTGCATCGGAGGGTGTAGTAACACAGTTTGTTTCAACACTGCCTTTGTACGGACAGAGGGGTTGTTAGTGATCTTCTAAAGTTGGGCACTTGTAGGAATTGCCTCCATTAATTTTCAGGGCTTCACTTACTCTCTTTGCTGCTGGAAAGCTGTAAATTGACCAATTTCTTAATCCCTGAAAAGAACCTGTTTTCTACAAAAATGTAAATGATTATTCAGCCTTTGGTGTCCTGAACTCCTTTTCTACCTGAAAACTGAAAAAATAGGGGTGTTCTAACCTTTGGTAGAGGGCCTATAATATGATTACTATAGGTCTTTAACGCAGAGGATAAAACGAATGGGATCTTGCAGGAAGGAAATTTGTCATGGGTGTTAGGGGGGGCCCCCCTCCCCAACACACGCTGACACACACCCCACCAACACACACACCCCTCCTATCCAGCTTGTTTTATGAAGTGAATGGATGGGTGTGCATGCGCTCCGGTCACGACCAAAGGAAAGGGAAATCATTGTAAATCCCATTCAGCGCATCGTATGCATCGTTTTGACAAAAAAAGACGTTTTTTTCCCTTTTCCTCAGCATTTCGCCCCCGTCCTCCCTGTGAGCAGAGTACAGACAGGCATCGATTGACCGACATTCACCTGGGTTTTTCCCCCATCCGCGGACAGTCATTCAAACCACCTCTCCACTGTCTCCACCGGAGTTAAAACTAACACATTTTTAAATCAGATACATCGCTCAAGCTTTCTGCGCTTCTGGACCGGAGATCTGGAGATGAAGACAGATTTTACGTTTTTCTGTCGGACTTGGATTGGAATAGCATATGCCTCAGGTGAGGAGACTTTTACAGCGAGTCTGAAAGTTTTGAGTGCACAGGTTTTTATGAAGGGAGAGGTCGAGCTGACTGTTTGCACTGACTTGAAGTAAATAATTGATCCGTGGTTGATTGAGCTTTTATTTTTAGAGGCTCAAAGTTTTATTTATGTTAAGCCGAGGTCTTAAACTGAAGCTGGGTGGATACTGAACTTTGACGTTTCAGAATTTTACGTGCTTGTTTTCAAATAGTGTTTTATTAGGATTGGGATATTTCTTATGGAGTCACTGGAGTGCCATAAAAAATAATAAATCTATAAAAGAATAAGAAAAATGAATTCGGAATATAAACAAGAGTAAATTAGAGTAAATAAGGAGGCTAATCACAAAAATGTGGAAATATAAACAGAAATAAATAAAAGAATTTTAAAAATGCCTTGACCTATTTCTTTGGCTTTTATCCTATTCATTGCGTTTGCTTTTCCCATGTTGCTTTTGCGTTTACCCATTGCTTTTGCTTTATTCCTGTTACTTCTGCTTATTACTATTGCTTTTGCTTTTTCACTGTTGCTTTTGCTTTTTGGGGGCCAAGCAACGAAGCTTGTTTCTATCTTTTCCTCTTCATCTTTTTTTTTCTACTGCCATGGGAATCTATGTCAGCCCCTTGAACCATATGCTAAAAAGTTTTGAAATTTGGCACACTGATTGGGGAGACTCCGGTGATGCTTTCCACCAAGTTTCATGTCTGTGCCTCAAGTGCTCTAGCACCACCAACAGGTCATGGTTGAAGGTGTTTTCACGCATGTAACTAATGAACCCTATGCCCAGTTTTCAAAAATGAGGTACCATTGGTTGGATCAAGCTGAGTTAAATGCAGCGTATGACTTCAATTTCCATTTTAGCCTGAAGAGTTTTTTTCGTTTCTACTCAGACAAACTTTGTCCAATCTTCTCTAAAATTGGCATAGATAATCTTCAGAGCAAGTCTCACAAGTGCCAAGCAGGAAGTAAGGTCATATTTTATGTAAGAAAAGTAAACTGGGCACATGGATTTAGGACCCCATCAGAGTGAGATGCAAGAAATCTGGTGCCATTTGACCCTTTAGTGGGTGGTGCGATAATAAAAATTGCAATTTGCCTTATAGCTGCTTATGTGTTTGTCTTAAAGCCCAAATTCTTGTGTCTGGTAATATCATAGAAGGGCCTAAGGTTGAGACATGGCCATTTGTCAGTTCAACCTAATTGCCTAGGTGCCATTTTGGATTTAGAAACAGTTTTTTCGCCACTTTGCCCAATTTTACTTTTCCCTTATTGGCTTTGCTATTCCTTGAAGGGCCAAGATGACAATCAACTGGCTTGGGGCTCTCCATCTGCCCAATCCAGCTTTAGCAGGTGCTTTAGGCACAGACATCAGGAAGTTAGATATGGACTACGCATTCTCAATTTGAATGTGGTTGCTGTTTGAATCGGGGTGGGAAGGAAAGAAGTAGGAAAAGATTTCTTCCTCCATGTGTGCACTGTCTATTGTCTGGTCATTCACATGGAGAAATCTATTTCAAAGTCGTTGAGGAATGGATGCTTTAAGTTCACCATCCACTTCAGCAGGTAGTCCACAGTCCAGTTCAGCGGCCATGTCACAGAAGATGGTAAGATTGCACCACACAACCTCATCAATGTCTGTTAGTCAACGCAGACATTTGCCCAAGACTCTCCATGACATCTTCCACAACCCTCAAAAAATAGTCTGGTTGAAAAGTTTCCTCCACATACTGAGCAAGTCTTAAAAGAACTTGTTGAACACCTCTCCATAAATCTACTTCTCCCATTGTGTTTCCCTACCCGATTGAAACCTCAGCCACATTCACATGAGAGAATCTCAATAGTCGGTGCCTACTTCCTGTTGTCCAAAGCAGCCAAAGCAGGATTCATGTTTGCAGGAATGGACTACTCAGCCTGGGCAGGAAAGCCCACCCAAAGCCAGTTGATTGACAGCTTGGCCCCTTCAAAGAATAGCAAAAGCAATAGGGGAAAAACCTTTCTTTTACTCTTTTATTTATTTCTCTTTATATATTTCTACATTTTTAATTCACTAATTTATTATTTTTATTTATTCCTGTTTATATTTCTCTATTTATTTTCTCCTATGACTCCATAATGTATAAGTTATTTCAAAACTAATGCATTATATTGAGTCAAGATCATGAAATCTTACACTTTACTGCTTAAAATCCCCTCCGTTTGCAGTCACAAGCAACAATTTTCCCTAAAATTTTGAATAGAGCTAAACCCGACCTGCATCACCCATAAATAATTGAAAGTTTGGGACTGAGTTAATAACCCAGTGAAAGTCTGCATGCAGTTAAGCACTAGGGGGAGACATGCTGTTGTTGTGTTTGATAAAGATGCTGCTGATAATTAATTATGCTTAACTCAGAAAAATCCGATTTTGCTATGTTGGGTTTGAGTGGCTTTACATTGCAGTGTGTGTAGGCCTATGTAGGTCAAAATTTTAGAGGCAGAGTGGGAGGACAGCTGACTCATCTAGACTGGACATGTGACATGAGGAAGAGGGGGGTGGGGGGTAATTTTATTTCTGTATACCAAGTGAAAGGTGATTGAATGCCACTCTCACCCAGTACAAACCAACTTGTTTGAAGGACTTCTGGGTTATTTTCAGTCTGAGTCTGCCTCCAGAAAATCCATTAAACAGGTAAAAGTAATACGACAACTCAATGATTTAAAGCACATTGTTTCCATAGTGCTATTTTAAATCACATACTTGAAAGACGACCCTCTGATCGACTACATTATCTGGGAGTATGGCTGAGGTCGTTTGCAGTTTTGCTCAGCAACTGAAAATGTGTATGTTTGAGTTGTTCATGTCTGATTGGTGTGAACAGCTGTTCATTAATGGAACAGAGGATACTTTTGAGAGGAGCAGTCACCATATGGCTACCCAAATCCTAACCTCAGGGTTGGAGGAATGGCTCTCGCTCCTTTCATAAATATCACTGTGAGCTGTGCTGGGTGGGTCTCATACGTTCAAAGGAACAGATGAACTCCCTGTGTTTTTCAGAGAGGAGTGAGGACTAATGGCATCATAAGATCCATTTCAGGGGAATCACTGCTCTCAGTAACGGTAAACATTATCGATCCTCTGTGATGATAGATCTTATAATGCGTGACAAATGGTGTTTTGTGAAAACCGAGTCTGAGGTCTCTCTCCTCTTTTCACCTGCCCATGTGGTCTTTCGTGGCTCTATTCAAACTTTTGCAGAGCCCAAAACAAAGAGAAAACTCACAAGAAATACACATATGAGTTTCTCAGGTATCCACAATGTGTGTCTTGGAATTGTGAAGCTCTGTCTGACAGTTCTGTGATCACGCAAACCTTATGTGCCCATCAGGGTACGGGTGATGTTATCTGTTGAACTCCCACTTTTCTCAGTTGATGCTGAAAACATGAAGTAGAAGCGCAAAATCATGGAGGCAGAGAGAACCACTACCAGAGATGCACTTTTTTCAATTACAGCCTCGCAGTATATGTCCCTGTGAGACCGAGTGCCACATTAACGTAGGGAGGTGAGAGAAAAGAGGTGTGTGTGTGTGTGTGTGTGTGTGTGTGTGTGTGTGTGTGTCAGAGATAGATAAACTGGATAATGAGTGAGTGCATGCAATTAACCTTTTGTCATTCTGACATTAAAGATCTTTTGTTGAATAACTTAGGCATTTTAAAAGTTATAGAACATACTATTACTATATACTATGTATTACTAAATAATACGTCATCCCTAAAATAATACCTAAAATTTGTCTGATTTGTCTTCAGTCTCGCGCCCCCTCCCCCCCTTACAAAAAAAAAATTCTTTCAACAAATTACAAATGTGTGGCATTTAAATGACACTTCCAAGTTGGAGACTGATGCAAGTATGATGAGAGCAGTGGCTTCCCATTATTATGATCCGAGGGGAAGACTGAGGGAGAGTGGATTGTAGACTTGCCAGTCCAGAAGTCATTGCATTTAGGGAGATTCAAGATTTCACCTCAAGCCATTTTCTACCATCTTCCTGTCACGCTCTGTCTCTGGTTTGAATTATGGTGTTTCCAAAAAATTTATTACACAGCTACAGAATTTCTGTCCCATTTGAAAAAGACATCTTGGCCCAGCTTCTCCGCTATAGGATACTACTGATTTGAATTGTGAATGACTGATTGATTCAGCTCCTCATAATTTTCTTGTTTTTGTTGAATCATAATTAGCTGTTAAAACATTCCAGGTCAAAAAAGCCACATATGAAAGCAGTGAATCTTTTTTTTTTCTAAAGCTGAGCTCTAGAGCTGAATGATCTTTGGCTTACCCTAGGTCTTGGGTGAATAGTGTTGATATTGCTTTTAGCAGAGTGTTTTCTGTACGCATACCTCTGCTTGATCAGATCATCCCAGAAATCTGACTCTCAACTTTGGGTATTATTCTTGTCGTCCACTTATAGAGGTTGAGTTGTTTTAGCCAACAATAGCCCCCTATTCTCAGCGCTGATCTCAGGATTCTACCTCAGGACTCCAAGGAGCGGACCCTCGGTGTCTGTCCTTGAGTATCTTGTTCTATCAGCTGGAGAGCAGCTCGGATGAGGGAGGAATGCTGCTGCTGCTGCTGCTCCGTGTGGGAAGCTGTCTGCAGTAAAGTCCAAATAAATAGGGAGCCCGGTGCTTCACTCATCACTGGCATGGAGTAGTGAGGCCTCTTGGGCATTTCAATGTCTGGTCACTCACTTTCTCATCATGTTAAAGACCCATCACCCCAAATATGGCAAGAGCTGAGAGATAAGCTCTTTCAACACCAGGAATCTGCGGCAGAAGCCAAATATGAGTCAAAGTTGGTGTTAGATAGTTGATGAAAACCATCTGCGGTATTTTTGTTTTTAGATTTTTGACCCCTCCATGTTTTCTGTGCCCAGTTTTGAGCCACACTTGCAGCATGGTTCTATAGATTGCAATGTCAATCAGTCCGTTCACCACTTTGGTCCAGACTGAAATGTCTCAATAACCGCTGGATGGATTGCCATTATATTTTGTACATATGTTCATGATCCCAAGGGGTTTGAATCTACCACTTTTTGTGGTCCCTGGATCTTTGCTCTACATTTATGGCTTTCAGTTAAATATCTTGATGGCTATCAGATAAACTGCAAATGGATGTTGTGCCATGAAATGAGGTACAGCCCTCAGGATGAATTAAAATAACTTTGGTCACTTTATTTTTACTCTAGCACTAGAGTTACATCAACAACATTTTGGTTTATGACTATCACTGACCTGAGCATTTACAGCTGCCACGAACAACCACACTCATCAAAGAAAAGGAGGAGACACAAGGTAATTTAAATATGGGGAGAAAGACGCTGACAGTCTATCCTGAAGGTCGTTCATAGCGTTGACTCACACAGGAATATGCCGTGTGAAATGTGCGTGAATGTCAGATTGTCGATTTTGGAAAATTATGGAAATTACTTCACATAACCACCCCTTCAATTCTGATGTTGTAAAAATGTAGGGGGAAGGGGTTACGAAGCTGCTCATCCATCCGACAAACAGTCCTGATGAATCACACTGGCAGCTTTAGTCTTGTTATAATGGCAGAGCTCTCTAAATGGTCCTTTCATTGCTTGACCCACAACCACAAAGGACAAGTAGGGGTTGGTACAATTATTACCCTCTCAATCTAGCACATAACAGCTTCTCAGTCCTTTTAGAATCTATAGGACTGTTGTCTTACACTGTTAAAGTCTGACTTGCCTGTTAAAGGATGAGTTATGAAAGAGATTTTCTTAAAGGTGTCCATTCATACTCTTCTCTTCATGGTCATTTTCAGTGTCCTGATGATGCAAACGAAATGTTAGGCACAGCACTCCCCTTTTTGCTCTGACAATGCACATTTCTCCTTTTCTTCATTCTTAAAATAAAAAATATATTTTTTTCCTCTCTTTCTCTGTCCTTTCCACCAAGTTCATGCAGACCTGAGTTTCATATTGCAGCCAGCAGAGCACAAAGACAAAATGAATTTCAATTCCTCTCTCATCCGAGCTTCACTCACTGAGCATTGACTCTGAGTGTGCACAATTAAACATATAAGTGCTTTTACCTGGGAGATGAAATAAATGATATATTGCTTCCGCTAATTGAGACCAAAGCTGATCATGAAGGACTGCTGCACAATTTTCTGTTCAGCTTAAATCTTGGCGAGGTACTACAATTACATTGGAGAGATTGGTGTATCACCAAATTAGAGAGTCCAGAATAATTAGTGGTTTTTAATTTACAGCTACAAACACTTATCTTGGTTTACGTGCTAATGAAAGGCTAATTATGAGATCCAGCAGCTGTAACAGCCAGCAAATAGACATTTATTGTAAGTAGTAGTGCTCTAGTGCAGTCAGACACTGAAGGGGAATTACATTGTGGCATCTCTTTCCTTGATTGGTTGATCACTCTCCACACGGTGTGAAGGCAGAAACTGGATCCTGAGACACGGTGGCTGTTACGAGGATATTACAACACACCAAAGAGCTTGCGTTGCTTAGAAACAAGCATCAGTTAGAGCACTTATCAGATTAACGAGAGCCACCATCACTATTACGCTCAAATTGCTGATCAGTGTCAGCCAGTGTGTTGAAAGTCCATGTTGGTCACTCATACCTTTTGCCATGCCATTGGAGGTTGCTGAAGGTTCATGGGAAAGAGTCCAATGGCAAACACTGAGGAAATTACTAGCTTCCCTCCCTTTAGGCATTCGGCACCTTAATTGTTGACCCTGCACTCCATACTCTGACCTTGTTTTTTACAGCAGCTGCCGTAGTGATTTAGCTCACTGCGACATCTGACATCGCAACAGAGACTTGTTTATGACCCAAATCTCCAGGAATTAGGTAACAAGCACAGTAATAGGGCACCTCAAAGTTTGGCCTCTGAACAGTCACAGCGTGAGTTTTAGGAGCGTGCAAGCCATCGCAGCAGGCCTGGATTGTGCTAATCTTTGGCACTTGCTTGTGTTCAAAAACATTTTTTAGATGCTCACCAACAGAAATGTCATCACCAGGAGCTGGGACAAAGCATTAAACAGAATATGCTCGGTTCCTTTCTCAGCAGAGGAAATAATTTCTCAATGATAAAAATGATGACATGCAAAAAATGGTTTTGCCACACAGGAAGCGCTTGAGTTGTCCGGTGTGCCTGTGAGGCAGGTACAGGAAGATTTAGTCAGGGACAGAGGTTTTAAAACATAGGAAGCAGGCCCAGATGGCTTGTTGCCGCATCCTTAATTTTGTACCCCTCCTCTGGCAGGATGTTGGAAAGGCCTAACTCCTCCACTAGTGGAGAGGACAGGGATGTCATCCTCCTCCATGGTAACAATGAAATCAAAGCTGGGCTGCCAGTCAGTCCGTCGCCTGGCTTTGGCCCGGCCTTGTCTCCAGATGACAGAGGAAGCGGAATTTATTTCTCTCAGAGAGAGAGGGAGAGAGGGAGTATATTGTAGCCTGAGGCCGGCTGACTCCACATCCAGAGAGCAGGTCTGCTCCGTGGCCTGCCTGGCCTCCTGTCACTTGCCGGACATACAGGGTGTTTCTATTTCAGAGTGCTTCAGCCTTGGCCCTTTGCCAACTACTGTGGCACTGAAATAACTGTGTAGATGTACTGTCACCTACATGTTGCTCTTCGACCTTAAAAACTTACAGTTTTGCTCTTTGCAGTTCCAGTAATTACAGTTGCTGTCTCATTCAAGTCTGTTTAACCCTTTGAGCATCAGTTGAAGAGGAGGAGTCACAGCTGTGTACAGTATATAGATCAATTTAAATGACTTTCCAGGTGTTCCCCTCATTCATACAATATATAAACACACAGCAACAGCACAAGTAGCTAATTACGATTACCATTTCTGTGAAAACCTTCGTATTTTTGAAGGCCTCCCACATCGCATCCTTTCTGCCAAAACGAGACGCTGAAAAAAGCTTTATTTGTTTACACAAGGCTCCTCTTTTCCTGTTCCTGTCACATGACTGATCAGAGACAAAACTACAGAGGATTGAGGAAACACTAATGGCAACATCTCCTTCACTGTCCATGAAAAAGGGAAGTGGGAGAAGCGTGAACAAAATTAAAAAAAATTAAAAAACAGGAAATTTGCTCACAATGAAAAACATTGCGCCGCTTTTCACACGAGTTTCAGTGTGGAATGTGACGTAGCCACAGGGAGAGGAGCTCTCGTCTTCACGTGTACCTTTGATGGGGCTCGACTCTTGCCTGCCTTGTATCTGTCTGCTTGTCAGAGAAGCTTTACATTTTTAACTGGCTTCGGGTGCCTTATGGCAGCTACGCTTCTTCCCCTGTGTGTGTTATGTGATTTATCTTTACGCACCAGGTGTCCTCCATAAGCTGGGAAGTCCAGTTTCAGTACTCTGACTGTGACAAAGCCACCACTATGAGACCACTAAGAGAGCTCAGCAGAGGATAAAATGAGCAGAGGAATTTAAATGGGTAAAACATCTACTGTGTTCACCACTGTGTTTTCTCCCACTTAATTGAGCAATTCTACATTTCATTTTGCCATAACTCTTCTCGACACAAGCACATAATGCATTGGAACTGAAACTCTCTTTGCCTTTGTAACTCTGCAGAGCTACTGTATATTTAGTTGGAAATTTTCCATTATTTCCTTTTTACGGCATGAGAAAGAGAAGGCATGTACACGTCTAGACATCAGTAGGGACAGAAAAAGTGGAAGCAAGTGATTTGAGATGCACATTTGTTTGATTTATGTATTTCTACTGTGATTTTTAAAGAGTGGGCTGCAATATATTTTGCAGTTTTCCCTTTTTATTACTTTGTAGGAGGTTTGCCTTATTTTGATAGGGTACAGCAGCAAATCAGACAGGAAATGTGAGGGCAGAGAAAGACTGAGTGACGCGTAAAAAAGATGTCCCTGGCTGGACTCAAGTTACAGGTACATATGCTTTTCAGTGTGCATATGATTTTGTAGTTTTAATGTGAAACCTAAGAGTGATCGGAAACCAGCTTCACTGTGCATCCGCATATGTTTTGGGATTGCATTTTTCAGTGTCACTAATTTCATATTTCTAGCATATTTCACAGCACTAAGTTGTTGCAAAACTCTCGCAGCAGTCCTCTGCAACACTTCAAGCCTAAGTGCAGAGCTACTGAAGATGTTCCTCTGGCATGCTGTTTACCTATTTCAATTGCCAAGAAGCCAGTGGCACATCTTTCCTCTCTGTCAACCAGGTATGTGGAGCTGACACATCAAAGTGTAGCGTGATGCACATGCTGAGTGAAGAGGCACCATAGTCCTAGAAAAATTCTGACTTCTTGCACATGGCTCACATACATACTGTACATACATCTGACACTTCCATCATGACAGAGGAATGCAACATAAAAAAGACACAAAGACCAGCTGCGTCAAGCCATATGTCTAATGCAGTCATATCTATATGATCACATGGTGAGCATGTCCGAGAACACGACAAACCAAAGTGTTTTCACTGCCTCATTCTTATCTGTATTACTTTTTATCTACCTAGGCATTTATCATTTCCTCTCTTTTATTGCTGTTTTAAACAAATACCCGCCTGAAAAGTTGTTTTAGGCCACTCAAACCTTCATGTTTACTTGGCACATCCAGCTGGAGCTGGTGCAGGATACACACATGCATGGCTCCCACAGTGAGAATGGGTTTTCACAACAACAGAGAAATCACATTTCTCAAGCGCAATGTCAAGTTTTTACAAGGGCATGTTCAGTGAGCTGTTTCTCTAAGACAAAACCATGCAAGACGACTCCCAATGAAGAATTATTTTCTGAATCTTCATTAATTGTTGAGTTTAATTATTTGTGACAATCCCAGCTGAACACAAGATTTTGGAAGTTCATTGAAGTCATTGTCATTTCAAGTTCTTGAAACAAAGAAAACTGGCTACAACATTAATGCTTCACCATCAGAGACTGTTAATGAAGCTTTTACGTGTCTGAAGGATTTTACATATCTCACCTTGTGTGTTTATGCGGTGTATAATAACATGATAACAGAAGGAGTAAATCAGCTTTGGATATACTTAGTCTTATTCTTTGTGGGTAAAAATGTGATGTTGCTTTTTGTTGGTGGAAGCTAATCACCCAAAGCTGCTGCTTATCTCCGCACCACCAGCTGGAATGCATGGGAAAAGAAGGAAACCGAGCTCAAATATTATTTTGGCTCACTGCCCCGCATGTTCACATTTGTAAGGTGGTTCTCCACGAGCCAATCACCATGCAACGGATTTTTTTTTTTTTAAGCCTGGCAATCATTCTGAGCAAACAGATGTTGATCTGTCAGATGTTCCTGGCTACAGAAAATTATCAGCAAAACGTATTTGTTTTGTGTGTTTTATCAAATTTTCAACAAATCACATATACTTTGCATTCCTAGCCATTTTGCTTACCACGCTGCTGTGTATTAAACTTTAAAATAAAATCGAATTGTAGATTTTTTGCAACTGATGTGTAATCTATAATCATCAACTCTGCATTTGTTTTTGCAAGTCCCATTGTCATTATGAGTTAATGCAGTGTGCACTTTTCATATCAATCTCACTGAATTACAATGCAATTGTAATTTACCACTGACAAAAATTAATGCAGACAAGCTCCTCACTGTGATGGATGAAGCAACTCAAGCAAGTCTCAAGTGTGTGGTGTAATGGATTGATTTTCATATCTCACAGAGATGAATTTAAAAACTAGTGGCTTTGTGGTAAGTTGGAAAGATACGTTACACAAAAGAATCCGTTTGAAAATGCTAAACTCAGGACTGAACTGAGACACCAGGCACCAGGCATTTTCGGTTTGAAGCTGCTGCCTTGTGTACAGAGGGCTAACACAGTCTCCTTAAACCAGAGTTCACAGCTGCAGCTCTGCTTACTCTTTGTCCACCTACATAACTGTCTGTGCTGACTCTCCCCCAGCTGAAACTGCTGTTCAGGAACAAAGCTTGTACAATATATGGAGACTGTTAACCTTTTTTTAACTTCACTATTTAATGAGTAATAAGATAAATGAGGTAACTGAGTGATAACAGTCATAACAATCTGTCAAGAAACGCAGCATGAAAGGTCACGGCAGGAAAATGTGTTTATTATCAGGACAAGATATGTTATCAGCCATGAACTTGTATGGATTGATGTGTTTGGTTTTCTTTGGCATTCGCTTCACATAGCTGTACATTGGAGCAATGTGTGCTTTTAATTATATTTGACAGAATGCAAACACTTGCTAATGGGATTATAGATTTTCTCAAACCCTTTATGTAGCTGACAAGCTGTCAGGCCTCCATATCTGGTGTCTCACAGTTTGGAAACATGGTGTATACATTATATAGTACATCCATATGGAAGATATTGACATCTGACACCAAGCATTTTCATCATTGTGAAACATGGGGGAAAGAACTAGCTTCTCGTGGAGCATCAGGGCCAAGAGTCACCTACAGTATGCATGGCATAGAAATGCCCTTTTCCCACCTCTCATCAATCTGTGGTGTCCAAACAGCGGAGATGTCGGTGGCTGTTTTGGCCCGCAGCCATGTGTGCAACCCAGCAGGCATTAAGTTATGACTTTGCAGCACCTCCCCCAGCAGTTATCAGAGAGCCACTTCACATGACAAGTGATGTATTAGAGATCCAAAGCCTTGACAAATAATGTGGCACACATTAGCCCCAAACTCACCCTGGAAACAGACCATGTCGGTAGCACCGACCTCGGAGTACACCAGCATATTTGTTATGAATTGTATCAGTTTGAATGATCTGTGAAACGTTCTGCTTGACTTCAAAGAGCTGTTAGCTTGACTCCGTGTGGGTGTAATGTCATCTTTGCCCTCTGGTGTATGACACTCTTGCGATAGACATTTCAGTCAATCTTACTGTACGTTGGAGCATTTCAAATAGCTAAAGCTAAAGTCTTCCCTTTCATAGTAAATGTAACTCATCCAGGTTTCCCTCCCAAATACACCTGCAAACATCTTGATGTCTCTGAGGCCATGCCAGTCAGTATTGACATTTCAAAAAGATTCACAATTTGCGTTCTGTCTGTCAGTGTGGGCAATCTCTCGACAGATTGTGAGGGAAGCATCCATCACTGAGACTCAGCTACAGTTCAGATTGAGCTCAGAGCTCATCACTCAGTCTGTACATCTGCCAGAGAGAAAAATCACACCAGCACACATCAGCCTGTACACCATTTCTCCTCGGAGATATGTGGTCCTATGTCCTTGTTAAAATCATAACTCAACTCAAATAATTCTGAGGGCATTCATTTTTATTAGAGTCATATCTGTGATGGTGTGTATTGCTTTCTGCCACAGTGTGTTATTTGATACTATCGCTGGAGGGAGACAAAGCTGGTCATTTTTAAACTCTAAGTGACAAAACAGGTCATTGGCCATTACCTTTAAAACGAACCATGTAAGTGTTTTCTGACACTTTTCCCCCATTTTCCGCAGGAGGAGATCTTTTTTTTTTTACAAAAAAGGTTTTCAGATCTGCCACACATAATGTTTTATTTTGGCTAAGTTTAAGCAACTACAACCACTTGGATAAGGATAGGTAAAGATTTTGTGGTCATGGTTAAAAGAAACCAACATTGACTGCCAGTAGGGAACAGGATGCAAACTGTGGTCCCCGGGGTCAAAGTCTTTCACTTTGTACATCCAACCATCCACCCCGACATCCTTCTGAAGACGTTTAGTGGCCCTAAAGTCACATAACTTACACTTTTGCCTGTCAGAGCAAAATTCATTATTCAAACAGCCACAGGTGTTATAGGTGTTTGAACATCAGACCAATGATAAAGCTTTAACTTTAAAAAATCATACAACATAATCACCTTATAAAGTTCTGAGCAACATTAGCATTTATGTGGAGATAAATTTCTCTTCACCCAACAAATGTAAGTCCAGTATTCACTCACCTTTTACCTCTGTTTCTGGCCTTAAATCCTGAAAAAAATATTTGGCTCTTTAGCAGCCAAATGCTCCACTATGTTCACCAGCTAGTCGCTACCTTTGCCTGTTTGGTGCTGAGCAGCTTTTATACAATTAGAGCATTCGGTACTGATGAGAGCAGTGAGAGTGAACCAAAGGGGTAAAGTTGTTGGCCAGAAAACCAAAACATCGTGCTGAAAGAACTTAAAACACTCTTTAGAGCTGAGGGCAAATTTAGAGTCAAGTGATGATACTGTTCATCACAGTGGGCCACCAGTGTCACAGTACGCATAGTCATTTAATCCATTGTTAATATAAAAATATTGATTAGTGCAGCTTTAATGTTGTCAAATGCATTTCTATTCTAAATGTACCTCCCACAAATCATTTGAATATTTTGGTCTGTGGCCAGAGTGGAACATCCTGGTCTGTTGAGCACAGACTGAAATCTGACATCTGAAATCTCTGGGATGCGTGGGAGGTCCAGCACTCATCTGTCTGCTCTCCTTTGAAACTGAACTTGCACTCAAGGAGATGAACTCTCATGCTCTCCAACCTTAGCATGTGTGAGGGAAAACTGTTATTCCTAAAATAGTGAAGACGTGAGCTGGTCCTGACAGAGAAATAGCTCTTGGGGGTTGGCTGGAGGCCATAATTGGCCCCTGTGTATGTTTCTCAGACACATCCTGCTGTTGTCTTCACAACATTTCAGGTGTGAGGACAAAAGCTGCGTTGTGTTGTGGTGGGGTGGTGATGGGACTGAAGCTGGTGGCAGGTTCACATCTGAGCTGAGACAATATGTTGGGAAAACTTTGCTTATCCTCTGGGGCAGAGTTAAAGATCTCTGAACGTTTAGGGAAGGAATACCCTGCTGTGAGCCGAGCTGTGAATGAGTAAAGGACCGCCATCGCTTCCCACTTCAGCTCCTCAACATGTTTGTTTGGTGTCAGTACGACAATACTAGCTGTCCTATTGTACATTAATTCAAGTGTTATTTTGTAGATTTTATGTGCTTTTAAATTAGCATTACATACATATCCGCACAAAGATAGAAACAGGTGTCACTTAATGGTTTTGGCTCAACTGTGATCCCTGCAGCAGTTCAACAAGGATATTGGAAATGTGAATGGATATTTTTCACCAGAAATAGTAATACACATAGGAATAGTTCAGCATTTTGGGAAATATAATTATTTGCTTTCTGGCCGAATGTTAAATGAGAATGTTGATACCACTCTTGTGTCTATACAGTAAATATGAAGCTACAGTCTGGGGCTAGTTAGCTTAGCTTAGCACAAAGATTGGAAGTAGGGGAAACCACTAACCTGGCTCTGTCTGCAGGTAACGAAATTCCCCTCTAAAGCTCAGTATCTTTTGTTTAATCTACAAAGTGAGGAATCTTGTTGTTTCTGTGACTCCAGCAAGTCACTGCATCAGGCCAAGAAATCAGCGGACATCAGTTTTTGTACAAATTAAACAAACAAGATACACAAAGTGTTAATTAGTGAGCTTTACTAGTGGCAAGCAGATTCTGTTTGACCTCCAGACAGAGCCAGGCTAGCTGTTTCCCCATGTTTCTAGTCTTTGTGCTAAGCTAAGCTAACCACCTGCTGTATAATCAGAATACAGACATGAGAGTCTGTCAATATTCTCATCTACAGTTCGGCAAGAAAGCAAATTTGAATATTTCTCAAAATGTCACGTTTTTTCTTTTAAATAAAACTAAATATAACATAGAATTGACATGCTATTGGCAGTAAAAAGCTTCTGGTAAAATATCTTTCTTAATTTTTATTAATTATTTCTCATTGATAGTACAGTTTTATTGAAAACAAAACCCTTTCAGTGATATAAATAACCAAATGTCAAAAGTAAACAAATGGAATTGGTTTACAATGCAGCAGAAAAGTGGCCTTGAATGTTGTCATGCCACAGTGTAAAAATGGTCAGCTATATTCACTCACACCCTCGTTTTCCACTCATTAAATAGTTTCTTCCTGGGGGGTGTTAAACTTCAAGTGAAGTAGAAGTAAAAAAGTTAAAAAAAAAAAAAAGGTTTGAAGGACAAATATAAATAAAGATTTTTGACCTTGCTGTGTAAAAGTCTGTTGTAATAAAAACTGTATACTGTCTATACTGTAACTTCACTGTATTTATGACTGGCCGCTCGGAGTTGAGGGTATCTTTGAGTTGAGTTGAGTCTGTTTGTGATATTGAAGGGAACCCAGGCCGATCAGTCTCCTTCCACTGGGACCAGCCTTTACTGTAAACATGATTAACAAAATATTTACATAAGAATAACTGGGCTCTATTGTGCTCCCTGGGCAGCAGGATGTGTTGGAGGAATGAGGTTTGTGTACAAGAATTGCAGCTGTCCAGAGCTCTGGGTTTTGATTGGCAGCAGGTCATGAGTGACTGTTATGAAATGGTTCTTGCTGCTTTCAGCTGCTCGGGCTGAAGTCTGTCTGTACAGTCTGTTGTCTGTATTACACATGCTTGAAGATGTGTGAGTCATTAATGTCAAAATGTGAATCTGATGCTCTGTTGCACATGCCACTTGACCCCAAGCACTTTTCTTTTTCCGTGAAAAGATAGACTTTAGACATTTGTTAATGGTATGCAAAGTTTTGCTTGTTAGCTTTCAGGTATTTGAATTGCTGCTCTGCTTGTCCTTGAATAGTTTACCCTGCTTTGTTTATTATGCTGGGAATCATACAGTACATTAAATACTGGACATTTATCACAATTTCTTTCAAATGATAAAACGGTTATTGTTTGCTTTAATAAGTGCAAAGAAAGCCTCTGCACCCTCATACACACCCTCAGTCTGTGCTGTGTGTGTTTTCATCTGTAATGATATCCAGGTGGGGCATAAGTCATGGTGACACTTTTATATATGAAAGACTGTAGGTGTGGAGTCTGGCTAAGTGCTAATAGCACCCTGAGGGGATGCTGGGAAGGTAATGACATTCTAGACCGGCTGTATTAACCAAGCAGAAGTCAGTGAAGTATATGCATTAGTAATGAATCAAGGGCAAATGGTCTTTGTGGCTATGTCAGAGGAGGAGGCAGGGAGCTCGGAGCAACATCGCCTCATGAGTAGGCCGTGATTTCTCTGTCTGGGTGTTCTCAGCATGAGTGACCGAGTGCTTTACCCACAGATTGCCTTACAGCTTGTAAATGTAATGAACAACGTGTTATCTGAGCTGCCGTCGTGTCAGGTTTCAGATCCTTAATGTGTTACTGGGATTTGACAGCCTAACCAGCAGCCTTGTCAAATCCACTAGGTCCTGACTGACCTGTGTAACATGAAACTAATGCAGTTGCTGTGTTTTCTCCCTCAGGTCTGGTGATTGGCTTTTCTATGACTCCACCCATCCTTGACAGCTCCAGAGGCGACCTAGTGATTCCAGTGCACGAAACACTCACTATTACATGCAGGTACGTTCAGTTGCAGTGGTGGCCTGTAAACAAGTAGGCTAAATTTGATCAAGCACAAATTTCAAGTACTTGTACTTGAGTATTCTCATTTTACTTCGACTCAAATCAGAGGATTTGCTGCTTAAATTAAATACAAACAAAACAAGGACAAAATAAGCAGTTTGAAAATGTCACATTGGGCACTAGGAAATGATGATTGGCATTTCTCGATATTTTCTGACATTTTACAAAGCAGTTAACTGATTGAAATTAAGATTATTTGATTATGAAATGAATCATGAGTTGCAGCCCCATATGAATTAGTTAAAAAAAAAATAGCACATGCTCAAGCAACTACAACAGTAAAAGGCTGCTTTATGTTTCAGCAACTAAAATTCAAGCATAAAAGCATATAAAACTAATAGGGGCCATTTTTTGGCATTGAGTACTTTTGAGTACATTTGGAACATTTATGATTAAAGTTCCTCTCCAGACATTTTTTAAACTATGTAAAAAATATGAATGAATATTTTGTTTAACATGGGTTTCCCACATAAAAAGTGAAGCACATAGAGGCTTACTTCCTCATTGAAAAATGTGGATCAGGCCTTATGCCCCGCCCACCACCGATTGTTGTCAGTTGAAACAATATGGTTAGCAGAGGAAACATGGGAGAGACTCAGTCACATGCTTGAACCTCAGTCAGACCCAGACTCGGGAGTTTTTGAGGAGTTTATTGTCAACAAAATCAGCAACAAAAGATGGATCAGAAGGTAAGCGTAGTTAATTGGTTGTTTGTTTGCTTGTAACTGGCAGGCTGGCACAGTTTTAGCGACGGTGCTAACGCAAACTCTTGCTCTCTGTGCTGATAAGGTTTTGATGACTGGGGAGGAAGCAGTGTATATCAAGATAGTTAGTGTTGGAAGAAGCATCAGAGAGCTTCAGCCACATGTTAGAGCCAGACAAATGAGCAGTCTGTTGTGACCAAACTCAGCGACTAGCATACATATCAGAACGGTTAGCGCTGTTAGCATCTTTTACTTGTTTATGTTGTTGGTTAGCTCGCAACTGACAGTGCCTTCGTGGTTGTGCTAGTGCAAACTCTTGCCCTCCGTGACAAGTTTCCGTTTTTTTCTTCCCGCCGCTCCATTCCGCAAGTTGACAGGATTGGTTCCTTAGGTTATATGAGGTATGAAGGTGGAAATAGTCAGTCATGCTGTTGACTGCCTATTTCGTTCATGATATATCTATTATATAAACCACATCGTACACACATGTTAACAAGGTTAAAAACTTGACTTTCATTGGAGGACTTTCCCCCCATAGCCTTCCCAAGTGGTATTAATGTTGGTGCTGCTGTTGCAAAGACCAGATTGAATATAATAGAACATAGTATGTTCTTTATTTAGATTATCAAATGGAGTCTGAATCATAGATGTTTCTGGCTGCTTGAAATAGTGTTAGCAACATGGCTTCTGCTATCAGCCTGGCTATACTGTACCAAAAGCGACAACTGCAAGAATCCCAAACTACAAAGCCTGATCTCACTGCTGCAATAAAGGCAGAGTAAAACACCCAGTTGTTTTGATTAGTGGGCAGGTTTTGTTATTTAATGATCTAGTAGAAATAAAGCCAACAGAATGTTGGTTTGGAGCTCTCTAAATAGACGGACTGACCATCGGGACGATCGGGACTACTGGTACAAATCTTGGTGGATGTCAGCGCATTAATTTATTTGCAATAAGAGTTCTCCACTCGAAGTTATCCGTTGAAACCAATATTTATTTGCTATTAGAGAATCACAATCAGCATGTACATGGATCTCCTCCGATCTGAAAACCACAGTCTGCAAGCAGTTACCTGTGGCCAACGTCCCAGAGAAGAGTGTCTATCTTAGCAGTTACACAGAGTTTTGTATATATTTTTGTAACTATCTGATTGGTGAAAAAGCTGGGGAGAGGCCGTCGTTTAGACTCAACTCTCCCTTCGTTGGTCCACAGGCTGGTCCCAGCCTCTTGGCACAGTGCCTCCTTCTTCTGATCTGACCGCACCTGGAGAAAAACCTACTCTCCCTTTTCATGTAACTGCCACTTCACCATGCTAGAAGTTGTTGTTTACATTAAGCAACTGAGGCGGTCACATGACATCCTGTTCTTCTGGTGTCTCCCTATGTGTGTGTGACTGCCTTGAGTTTCACCCTAGCGCCCCCTAACGCATAGCAACAGTAGTCATCATAATATAAAAACAACACTCTCTTAGCAATGTAACATAACTTTTAACATTTCTCACAAATCCCTCCTTTTACACCTTTTAAGGTGTAAACCTTCATCAGCAGTAAGCAAAGGTCACAGGCTACAATACCTAGTGTTGGCTTCTCCTTGTACAGGTCATCCGTTGTGACCTGGAATCATATAACCCTCTTTCCCTGTAGGTAGAGCACTCAATGAACTGTGCTATTGTCCTTCAGTAAACTGTATGTTAAGTGGGGCTCTACTGGAGGTGAGAGACCGTTTCGGTCGGAGGTGAGCTGTAGCTGCAATGCTGTCAGTAGTATTGGTGGCGTGATTATTATTAATCTCCCACAATATAATGGGGAGTACTATGATTAATGATATGAACAAAAACGCACACAATGTTCCCCTTAGCCCACACCAGCCTGGGTGCCTAAAGGGGTGCCATGGTCGTCTGTTTAATTCAACCATGGTGTTGATGAGGATTTTGTCTTTTTTTTTTTTTTCAGTCTATCTCCTTTGAACCCTCACCTTGTTCAGCCAAATCAGTTCTAACCTCCGCCAAAGTGCGTGAGGGCGGAGATGCAGGTGCACAATGTGTCAGGTGGTGCCAATTAGCTCCAACTTTACCTTTTACCTGGACCGCGTGGGAAGTTACTTCAGTAACTTCATAGGGTCCTGTCCATCTGGGATCCAGCCACTTTCTTTTGTGGACTTTCACCTGCACCCAGTCTCCTACCTTTATTGCTGGAGTTTTGTTTCAGCAGATGGTGGGACAGTTTCTTTGTTTCCTCCTCTTCTTGCTCTAACTTGTCTTCATATCTATGATGGTGGTGATCTAAGTGTTCAACCCACATTTTATATGGGAGCTTCTGAAGTCCCACCACTTCTTTCAATGCTTTCTGGACTCCTTCTGGGAGGCCTCTTATGCACTGCATTTGCCACAGTGCCTGCATTGAGTCGCTGGAATCATGTCATGTGTCTGTGTGTTTGGCCCACAATTCCGCTGCTCTCTTCAGATAGTCCAACATCTCTTAATCCTTTTTCATTTTAACTTCTCCCACGCTGTCCACATTTCTTTCCGTAGGATATTCTCTTCTCATGGCGTTCCACACTTGGTTTCTGACAGCATTCAGAGGTGTGTTATAAGGTGTTCCACTCGCCACTCCCCCTTCTTTTAGTATTTTCTTTGCAACTTCTTTCCCTTCGATTTTCCCTAGGAGGGCTCTCAAGTCTCCTACACACAGGGTCTCTCCCATGGTTTGGCTTTCTAAGGTAGTGATCCAGTCAGATGCTCCTCTTCCTAATGGTGGTAGCTTGGCCAATAAGCCCACCATGTCCCGGTGTGCGAAAGGGACGTACGCCGGGGCCCCAGTAGTCGTGACCCTTAATGGATAACTGCCCGCCCCAGTAGGAGGTTCCTTTGAACCACCTTTGTTTCTGGGTCGGAGCTGCATGTGGTGGATAGATGAAGGGTTCCTTTTGGGTTCAAGATGTCTGTTGAACTGTCCGGTAATTACGCCTGCTACCGGCTTCAGATTCACACTCTGCCAGGCATTCGGGTCAGGGCCCTGTAGTGACCATAGCTCCTGTCTCTCCTCCTCTTCATTTCCTTCTTCATCCTCAGTAGTTTCTTCTTCATCGTCAGCTGTGTATTTAACTCTGGATGCCCCCATTTCAGCCACTAGTGGGGTAGGGCCAATGTCTCTCTTTGACCTGCACGAGACAGTGGAGGTGGAGGAGGATGCGTTATCAGCATGATTGGTGGAGAGTTCTATTATTGAGCTCTCTAACTTTCCCACTTTCTCATCCATAGTCTTCATTACACTCACCATTCTTTCAGTCATGGCGGCCATCTCTTTTTGGAAACTCTGGTTATTTTCATCAGTTGGCATTTCTACATCCAAAACACGTAATAGAGGTGCTTGGATGGCTTTTTCTTTAGTCTGTCCTTTCATTGAAGCATCATGGTTTGGGGGAGGCTCGATTGGTAGGGCTGGGTACAGGGAGGGTGCCATAGGCCGGACCTTGGCCCTTTTTGTTTTCCTCTTCTGGTGTGGGTGTGATGGGAGTCATGACTGTCGTCTTTCCCTTCCTGCCTCCCCTCGCTTATCTTTCTTTGACTTTTGTTGTTGCTTTCCTATGTAGGTGATGATCTCACACAGCACTGTGGTTGTTACTTCTTTATCTCTTATTTTCTTCATCCTGGCATAGGCAGAGCCCCAGGAATGTTTTCCCACTGCCACAACTAAGGTGGAAGCTATGGAGTGTTACTGCCTCCCTCCTTGCCCATGCCAATGACCTCTCACAATTCACTCTCCCCCAGGCTCTCAATTCCCCTCAACAGCCAGCCAGTTTTTTTATGGAGTTCAACCGAGCAACTTGCCCAATTGGTGGAATGCTGCTTCTGTTAACACTGCTAGGTTTCCACAGCTCAAGCAGGTTATGTTATCACTGCTAGGTTTCCGCTGCTCCCCTTTCCACCAAGACACTGTTGATCACTACCACCCCACTTCACCATTCATTCATAAATTGCATGCTTCACACTTCTAAAAAAGGCCTATTATTCACTGCCAACTTGTATGTGAATTCCCAACATCTCCTAAGACTATGTAACTATCTGAGCACTCCGTTAGCGTTTTCACACACTATTTTGCTCCAAACAATACACATCCGTCCGCTTTTTACAGGAATTACCCCATACAATTTTTACTTTTTACTTTTTAATTTCGTGGTCTCCCCTGAGCTTGTGCCTCTGCCGTGAAGCTCATTAGGAGACACACACACATCTATCTCTTCCTGACAATGCAACAGACTAGACACTGCACGTCTACAGATGTGAGTTCTTAGTGGTACTTTTCAGACTAGCATGGACCGGTCAGCTGGCTCCAGGTACCATTCACGAACCAGAGAGTTTAGTCTTCCTCCAGTCTTTTCTTCATATTATTCCACTAGTCACATCTCAGGTATTACAGAGATCAAATATGTTCCAAACTTTTACATCCACTGATCACGATCTTAGGTCGTGAGTCAACAGTGATGTCAAAAACCTTTATTCCAATTGCTATCCTCCCAACTTAAGGTTGTAGGTGCAGTTTCACGTATCTGTTTTCTCAATGCTTCATCTCATCTTATCTCATTTACTTTATCTCTTTTTTCTCTTTAATCTTGATTCTCCAATATTACACAATACAATGACATTTATCTTTTAACTCTATTCACTTTATTCCGTAAACCACCTTACCTCCTATGCACTCACAGGAATTTATATATAGCCAATGTACAGAATTTTGGTTCTTAAAACAACAGGCTTCTGCTTACCTTATTTCATGAGCATACTCGTGAGTGACTAGGAGTCCGGGGCTCCGGTCAGGTCCTGCTGAAAATCTTCATTCGTGGACCGGATCCAATTTCTCTTTTGCAAATCACGTCATGGTCACCAAATTTGTCAGCGCATTCATTCTCCACTCAAAGTTATCCGTTGAAACCAATATTTATTTGCTATTAGAGAATCAAAATCAGTCTACAAGCAGTTAGCTGTGGCCAACGTCCCAGAGAAGAGTGTCTATCTTAGCAGTTACACAGAGTTTTGTATATATTTTTGTAACAATCTGATTGGTGAAAAAGCTGGGGAGAGGCCGTGGTTTAGACTCAGCTCTCCCTTTGTTGGTGCACAGGCTGGTCCCAGCCTCTTGGCACAGTGCCTCCTTCTTCTGATCTGACCGCACCTGGAGAAAAACCTACTCTCCCTTTTCATGTAACCGCCACTTCGCCATGCTAGAAGTTGTTGTTTACTTTAAGCAACTGAGGCGGTCACATGACATCCTGTTCTTCTGGTGTCTCCCTATGTGTTTGTGACTGCCTTGAGTTTCACCCTAGCGCCCCCTAACGCATAGCAACAGTAATCATCATAATATAAAAACAACACTCTCTTAGCAATGTAACATAACTTTTAACATTTCTCACATGGACCGTAAAAACAGTCCCTGCCAGTCTCTTTACCAGCCATCTCTTCAGTCCCAGTAGTAGCCCAGAACTGAATTTCTGTCCCAGTTCAGTTTCAGTCACTCTGTCTTCGTCTTTTTTGCCTCCTCCGGCAACGGTGCTGGGTAGTGTGTCCACAGGTACTCTGGTTGTTCCACCATCCACCATTTCTGCTACCTAAAGCGAAGCGCTATCCTCTTTCTGTTCAGGTTGTGCAGTGGCAGATGCACTTCCTTTGTGCCGTAAATCAAGCATTCATTTTCCTGGGAGATTTCGTACCTGGTGGCAGACAGAACTGCATAGTGAAAGCAAGGCTTATAGGGAACCAATCTAAATGCAGATTATTCTATAGCCTGCAAATTTATTTCATTTCATTTACTTCATAATGATAAATTAAAACAAAATTTAAAAAACATATTGCTGTTTTAAGTAACATAATTGATGTAAGACTTTTACTTGTAATTGAGTATTTTCAATGGGTGCTACTGTTATTTTACTACTACTTCCTCAACCAGTGATTCATTGTTATTATTAAAGATTTTCAGTCCAGTTTTCAGAGCATTTTTTATGCAATGTGTTTCTGATGGAAAATAGTCATGTGAATTTTATTCATGAAGCACAAAATTACAGGTTTTACTGAGAGTGACTATTCTCAGACGCAGTTTGAATAAAAAAAAGAATCACACACAAAAAACTCTGTTAACAGGGAAAAAAGTGGTACTCTACATTTTCTAAACCATACAAGTAATAAAAGCCCATGTCCTATAAGACACATAGAGACTTTTTGTTCTAAAACAAAGCCAGCACTCATATAAACCAAGTCGATGTGAGATATGAATTCACTCATAATAATCGTCCTTTATCCTTATGAAATCTCTGCTACGCTGTCCACTGCCAAGCTGTCACTCTACTGACCGTTTTGTCTCTGCGGCACAAAAAAATGCTGTCTTTGGAAAGCTGGTGATACTTTTGGACTTTTCCCAAAACAGGTCTTAAATAATTGTTTGCATGTAAACCTCACATTTTCGTCAATCCTGAGGGAGAGGAAGTCAGTTTCATTTTAGTCAATTTAGTCTTCACAATGTACATTTTTATCCAATCTAGACAGATAGATGCTATTCACAAGGGCTGGAAAATAACCCACAGAATACTTCCATTGCCCTTTGTCCATTCCCTGTCATCACATCTTGGCACCGCCTGCAAATGTTTGTACATTGACATTTGCAGTTGGTGGAGGCAGGTGGTGAAAGCATAGCTATCAGTTTTCAGACCACCATTATGATCCTACTCAATCTCGCTCATAATGCCTCCAGGTTAACATGTCCGCCCGTAACTGAATTTATGTGACAAAGCAAACAGGGATATGTGGATACACAGACAAATTTATAGCATCACACACACACACACACACACACGCAAACACTTTGGTCTCAACTTTAATAGTCAAAACATGACATTTACAAGTGGAATGTGAGTAATGGCTGTAATTTGATTTCTTAAAATAGAAACTTTAAATAGTTATATTTAGTACTAATCAGTTGTGCATATATATACAGAGAGCTATTATTTTAAGATAGGCTTATAGAGATAGAAAAATGTGAACTTATCCTTCCTAATATTACCTGTGGATGATGATTTATTATCCGATGGTCATACTAATGTCAAATCTGTTCCATGTCCTTTGACTGGATGTGTCCTCAGGGGACAGCACACTCTGGCCTGGACCTGGCCTGATCAGACTCTGGTGGGACAGGAGTTAACCGACCGTCAGGCCCAGCTGTCGACCCCCAGGGCCACCGGGCAGAGGGTCGCCTTAGTCAGCGAGTGTCCAGGGCAGCCGGGGAGGCCGTACTGCAAGAGGCTGGTCCTGAACAGGGCATGGGGCAAAGACACCGGCTACTACCGCTGTTTTTATAAGGATGCCAAGGTCATCATTGACGGCACCACTGCCGTCAGCATTTATGTCTTTGTCAGGGGTGAGCCACACATTCACAAACACAGCCACCCACACACAGACGGATACATACACGCATACACTCATGCTGATGCTGATGCAAACTCCCTTGACAATGAAAAGTCACAATATTTAAATGACTCATTCACCTCGCTGGCTCAGCATAAAATATTCATTATAAAGGTCTGCTTCAGTCTTTCCCTTATTTCATTTAAAAGTAATTGTCAGGGTCCAGTGCATCTCAAATATGAAAATGAAATGACAAAACATCTTATTTTCATCCATGACTTTACTTTTCTACTCGGAAGTCATTTTATGTTGTAGTCAGTCTGCAGTTTGCGAGGCCATTTAGCTGTCTGAACTTGCTCTGTATTTAAAGAGAGCATCTTTCATCTCCTGCCTGCTGCCCTGGTCTGCAGCTCTTTGGCTTGGCTATGTGGACACTTTAGGCTTTAGTTTCTCTTTTCCTTGGGTTGTTCACAAGAAAACCATAGCTGTTGTACTGCAACAGATCTCCTGTTTGAATATGACTTCAATATCAAAGCCACCCCTGCATTATTAGAACTGGAGGTTGTTGACTTGGCCCCAGGAACACCCTGGAGGCTGGCAAGATTAATGTTTCGGAAATTAGAGATGCAAAGTGTTTGATAAAGGTAGGAAAGAGCTGTTCATTCACTTTTCTAATTACAGAAAGGATATGTTATTAATTTATGAAGATTGAAATACAGCATGAGCTCCCTTTTAGTCTCATGAGGCTTTACATGTTATTTATGAGAGCCTCAAATCTGATTGGGGCTGCACAATAAAATGTTTCCTACACATCTTTCCTTGTTTCATAGTGTGTCATATATTAGGATTCAGAGCTATTGCTCTCACTTTCCCTTTTAGGCTGACTTTAGGAGTCTGAGCTTGTCCTTAAGGGCTGCCTTTTTTCTTTTCTTCGCCTTGCTCCATGTGCTGTGGGAGAGAAGTAGAAGGGGGAGGATAGAGAGACAGATGATTGTCATGTAGGGGAGTCCTGCTGACCAGTCCACTCGTGTGAAACGTCTGTTTATCCCCTCTGACAAGGTGCCAAAACAGTTTCCACAGATCTAACCAGGGGGCTGATCAGAAGCAGATGAAATCACAGCCATAAATTAGACCCAGCGTGTAGGGAGATGAGAAAGGACGCATGTGGGTTCAGTTAAACAGGCAGACATCGGCCCTTTAACCCGTATGTGCTGCACACAATCCTATAAACACTCAAAAACACACGAGTGTACAGTATGACCCAAATGCATGAATGTACTGTAAATGCGCTGGCTTGCATACACACACACAGGCACATGCAAAATATACAAACACTTCCTCTGACACACATTTTCACCTACATTCTCACACACACATACACACACACACACACACACCCAGGCTCATATCCCTCATGCTTTGCAAACTCTTCTTTGCCCCGGGTGGGACATTTCCTCTTCCAAACCGATTGCAGTCTAATACCTACAGTGATTTATTGTGAAGAACTTAAACTGCGAGGAGTTGTGTATTATTTCTGTTACCTGTGTGTATTTAGACCACCGCAGGGGAGAAATATAAGCCTCTCGATAGGACTGTTTGTACCCACCCCACCCTTGCACCAGCTTGAAGTGCTGCAAAAAAAAGCATGACTATAATAGGAGGTTTATCATGTCAAAAAAAGAAATAAAGAAAGAAGTGAGCAGTTTGAAGTCATACAACATCTTTGGCTGCTATACAGAATTCACTGCCATTGACAGGAAGAACTGAGAGATAAGCATTTTCATTATAGTGTGCGCTCATGCTGTGGGAATATAAGGTTTTATAGTGATAACGGTTGCAATGTAAATTGGTGACAGTTTCTGTGATGTCTCCGACAGCTGTGTGCAACAGTAGCTGCAAGTCGCACACAATAAAAAGGGAAAAATCAAGGTGTGACATCTCGGGGTGAAATTGTAACACTGTTTAGAGGAGGATTAAACCCCTCGGCTGTCTGTTCCTAAGCTGACACGTAATAGTAGCTCTTAATGCTATTTACTGTGCAGGGACAGGTTGAACTGTTGCATTACATGGTAATCGTGATTAAATCCACGTATGGTGTGTCTTTGGGGGTCATTATCAGGCTGTGAGATATCTGCCTGTCCGCTCATGAAGTTACCTCAGTAATAGCTGTCATTATCCCAGCTGCTATCAGCATTACCTTTTAACAGCTCTCTGTTTCTATCTGCATCCAGACCCCGAGCACCCTTTCCTCAGGAGAGGCAGCTACAGCGAGGGCAACGGAAATGACCTGGAGACCATTTTAATCACACGCTTCTCCACGCACATCACAGTGCCATGTCTCGTCACGGTGCCCGATCTGAACGTCACTCTCCATGCGGTTTGTACTCGCCACAGATTTCTTACACTCTGTCCCTCCAATTTGAGCTGTCAAGTTTTAATTGTGGATTTTAGCTCAAGCGATTTTTTTGTTTTGTTTGTGTTTGTGTGTGTGTGTGTGTGTGTGTGTGTGTGTGTGTGTGCATGTTCGTGCGTGTGCGTTATCTCAGTATCCCTCACCTCTGGAGCAGAGCGGGATGACCTGGGACAACAAGCGAGGCTGGTCTATTCCCCGACAAATCATAGACAGTGCATCAATGCTCATCGGAGTTTTGTGTGTGGCCACACTGGGCGGTAAAGAGTACCAGTCTGCCAACTATCTGCTCCACATTACAGGTGAAACACATTATATTGGTGTTGACTCAGGTTTACAGGGTTCGGTACCCTCTGGTGTTTCAGTCAAATGTTCATACAAACTTTAAATTTAGCAGCAATAGAAACACAGCAGAACAGCAAACGCCCAGTACAAATATTTATTAGATTAGATTTGAGGTTGTGCTCTTGTTGAAAAGAAAAAAAGCTTGAAAATGAAAGATGATGCTAGGCCAACTGCATTGTCACAACAATTTTGTAAGGCAGTCATTGAGCAAATTATGCCTTAATAGTATCAATTTGTAATAATTTTATGTCAACTACTCCCTTTTTTATGTGGGGACGTGCCATTATCCTAGCAGAATTTAAAGAAAAAATGGAAAGTAAGAGAAGGCCAGGGCATAATTAAATTTTAAGAAACTAAGATGAAGGGACAGGATTTTATGTCGAGGTTCCCTCTCGTCGGGGCTGAACTCTGAAAGACTCGCAGGCTCTTTGCTATGTTGTGTGAGATCATTTACCTCTCACTTCAGAGGGCAAAAGGAAACTCATACCCACCGCTGGCCAAAAGTAACAGCAGCATCAGTCACAGGAGAAACTGAGAGCGAGTCTTCACTCGGAACGGTAATGGAGCGTTTGAACAATCAGGCTATCACAGTCTGCTGCAAAGACATCACCAGCATATGGGTTTTTTTTTTCACCACATGTCATTTCCAGTGACTGCACAGAGAGGTGGCTTGAATATCAGAGGCCAGTGTCCAAAGCTTTCTTGCCTTTTCTCTCTTATCTGGAATTGAGGCTTCACTGTACTCCATTTTAATTTCCTTCACTGATATATAGCTTGGCACAGAAATGTGAACTTGTGACAGACAGCTTTTTTATAGTGGGATGGCTCCTCTGGTCCAAAGGAAAGTCATTTCCTCTGGTCCAGCAAGGAAGGAAAAACTGCTGACAATGTCATCGTGACCTCTGTCACTGTCTCCCTCCCTCTGTCCCTCTGTTTCTCCCTCCCCCTTTTTCTTTTTCCCGGACAGGAAGTCAGGTTTACGATGTCAAGCTGTTTCCTGAGGACCCAGTGGAGCTCATGGTGGGGGAGGCCCTCACCCTGAACTGCACAGCGTTGGTGGAGTTTAACGCTGGGGTGGACATTCAGTGGTCCTACCCTGGCAAAGAGGTACATAGCAGCAGCAGTCAACCTGAATTTCAGAGAGTGTTTTCTGATACTCAGAGTGTGTTTCTTCTTGCCAGACCAACAGCTGGGTGGACACCAAGCCCCATCGTGAAGCTCTGTCTCATGCCACAGAGGCTGTTAGCATCCTGACCATCCACAGTGTCAATGTCACAGACAGTGGCACATACTACTGCAACGTGACCAGCACAGACAGAACACAAACCCAACAAACTCAGGTCACAGTTCATGGTAAGCACTCGCACAGAGCAGTCTACATTTACTACCTGGCCTTCCTCTATTTCAGTAGATCAATCTCTTAGCTTAAATACATACCAACCATGGGTATATGTAGATGACAACAATGCTAAGAGTCTAAAGCCATGCCAGCAACTCTGTGAGACTGTACTTAGGCACAACAGGGCTTTGAGCCAAATCCTACCATCAGGATGCTAACATGGTTACAATGACAAGGCTAACAGGCTGATGTTAAGCAGGTATAATGTTTAGCATTTGATAATTAGCACTAAACACAGGGTACACCTGAGGATAGCAGAGATGTCTCTAGTTTTGCAGGTATAAAAGTTTTGGACAAGTTAAATTTTGACCTGATGGCAATAGATGGAAAGAGATGCAATCCATAAGTTTTTACAATTTAATTCCTTAGTGGGACGTGAATGTCTGACCCAGGTTTCATGGCAATTCATCCAACAGTTGTCGAGATATTTCACTTCAAACCACATGTCAACCTCAAGGTGCGGCTGGGAATGATGAACCTCCAAGCAAGATTTTGTGCCAATCCTGTTTGTAGATGATATTTCACTTGATAAGTTAAAACTTTGACCTGAGGGTGGCACTAGAGGAAAGGTCAAAAGAGCACCAATGTCAATAAGATTTATCCTTTGGACGCCCTGGATATCTGTAATGAATTTCATGGTAATCCATCAAACAGTTGTTGAGATATTTCAGTCTGGACCAAAGTGGTGGACTAACCCACAGACTGACATTCTGTCCCTAGAGTCATGCAGCTAGCATGGCTAAAAACGTATTAAAACAGCCCTATGTCACTTGCTGAAGTGACACATAGCACACAGAACTCTCAGGGCATTGAACTGAGCAATGGTGCATTTTATTGCTTCAACTTTCCATTTGGAAGAAGAAGAAGAAGAAGAAGAAGAGTAATTTCTCCTAAAAGAACTGCTTTAAAGGAATTGCTAAAGGAAACCAAATTGAATGGTGGCTCTGAACCCAAAGCGAACCCAGACTCACAGCATTAAAATGTGTTGGAAATATCCATACAAACTTAAGTTACTGTACAGATACAGCACAGGTTTGATCTGAGAAGTTCCAGTGGACATTTCTACTGACATTTTGTGAACGAGTGAATGTCTCTTCTTTCAGATAGGCCATTTATCAGCCTCGACTACAGAACTGGACCAGTGGTGGAGGTAACTGCTGGCCAGAAGTCTTTCAAATTACAAGTAAATGTGACTGCCTTCCCCACACCCGAAACACAATGGTAAGATCAGACTCTCTTATGTATTCATTAAATCTAATGGGCAATTTTGAAAAGCGTAATTAAGCCTCACGCAACTGAGATGTTCAGATTTGTTTAGGGGCAAAGCACCTCAGCAAGAGTGTAGTCTGTGGTGTAGCAACTTAGTGTTGTGTGTGTGTGTGTGTGTGTGTGTGTGTTGTGTCCAGGTATAGAGATGGAAAGCTGATAAACCACCGTCCAGAGTTCAAGATGAAAAGAATGAGGATGCATCTTAACCACGCTTTGGAGATTAAGGATGTTTGTCAGGAGGATTCTGGGAACTACACGGTGGTGCTGAAAAATAGCGCCGCTGCGCTGGAGAGGAGGCTCAACATCACGCTTGTTGTCAACGGTAACTAGACTATTTGTCTGAATCACACCAGATGTTCTGTGGAGATGAGCACTAGTTGACAAAACTCTAGAGGTTTTTCTAAGACAGGCAGAGAGAGTGCAGTGCATTTTAAGTTGTTTCAAGCACAACAATGGAAGAATTATGGTAAGTGCTTGGCTTTAAACATAAAGGCATAATCAGGGTCTATTCTGATGTTCTTTTGAATCTGTTGGGAAAATTTAAATCTTATTTTTTTCTTTTTTGTCAGAAAAAAAAGCTTAACTATTGCAAAAGCAGAAACAGTAAACAAAATATGCACAAAATGGTGGTGGAGACAGATTGAACAGTTGTGGGACCTGCTTCAACTTCTTGTTAAATTTCTATGTGCAGATGTAACATCAGCTTATTGCTTCCACCCATTGTACAAATTACAGAGGGCGTGCAAAGACAAATGAGCTCATGAAGGTATCATAAATGATAAATCATAATCTAGTTCTACACCAAGAGAATTTAAATGTCTCACAGCTGTGAATGGGAGTAAAAGACAGAAAAGTCAAAAGTGTGAACATACACTGGGATATGTCTGTGACCCTAAATATTATGGCTGGCTGTATGGATGGATTAATTGCCTCTCGTCTTCCCCAGTCCCCCCACAGATTCATGAGAAAGAAGTGGCAGAGCCATCCAGCCCGTACCCCAGTGGCAGCAGTCAGACTCTAACATGCACCGCCTATGGTCTCCCAGCTCCTAACATCAGCTGGAAGTGGAGAGCGTGGGGCCCGTGTGTTCTCAACAGCACCCGCAGCAGACTGTGAGAAAAACTTCTCTCACATTTACACACACTCACACACAGGACGGATACATGTATATCTTCGGAAACTCTGTGTAACCACTGTGGGAGCAGATAAGGGTTGATCGAACGGGACAGAAAAAAAGGAGAGGAGTGGGATGCAGGTAGTGAAGCGTTACGTGAGGACTGAATAACGAGAAGAGGTCAGTTTGAAATTATTCACTGGCTGAGAGTGACGAAGACAAGGGGGAGACGACGAAGAAAGAGGCGGTTAAGAAAGAGAAGTGGAGGGGGATGAAAAGAGCAGAGATAAAGAGGAAGGTGGAGGAGAAGTAAACAGAGGAAAGAGGCGATGAAAGGAAAGTGCGTCTGTGTGATGTCGAACCTGTTTCCTCCCCCGTGCAGTAATAATGTGCCTGTTACTCTGCGGCTGATCCGATATGGTTCAGCTCTCACACAGCAGTTTCACTTTCTGACATACACAGGCAAACACATAATGTGCTCACAGACCCTCACACTACATGCAAACACAGACTTCACTTGCTCAGTGATGAACATAAACCACCTAGGTGTGTTTGAGCTCATCTGCGTGCAATATAGGCTATCACACACACACACACATGCACACACACGCACATACACACACACACACACACATGCGCACGCACACACACATGCACGCACACACGCACACAGACGCGCGCGCACACGCACACACAGACACACACAGACACACACACACACACACACACACACACACACACACAGACACACACATACACACACACACACAGACACACACACAGACACACACAGAGTCAATTATTGCCAGGCATTGCCCTGGGCTTTTTCTCACCTTCATCTCTGCTGAATCCTACAACATGATATAATGGACTCTCAGGACAGCCATACACACTAGATTACAGTTATTTCCTATTCCTTTAAACCCCCGCTGTGTGGCTGCTCCCACTGAAATATCCTAATATTCACCTGCCTCCTCAATCTTCCTCTGAGGCTTAATTTCGGAATTTATTGCTTCTCTTGACCTTTCCATGTGGGCGTACCACATGAGTGCAGACCTGAGGCGCCCACCCTGTTCTCAGACAGTACACACTGAAACACACAACAGTGGCAGGTTAAGCTCAACCTCACCTCCAGCTGTCCAGTTCATGTTCTGTTTCATGTACATCCAATATGAAATTTCATTGGCACTAACTGAGAGATGGCTGTGTTGACCTTTTGCGGTGTATAAGAATTGAATTTCCTTTTTTTAAATCTGATGGTCAAACATATAGTGTAGGACTTGAATGAATTTGTCTTGGGTCACAGCAGTCTGCCGAAGTGTACTTGAGAAAGACATAATTGAACTTAGCTGTTTTGGGCATAATTCTCGCTTGAGCTTGAAAAATCATTTTCATAAGAGTGAAGAGTCCCACAAACACTTGAATAGTATGTGAGCAGTATCTGGATTAGTCGCATTGAAAGGACAAATATATGCTCACATGGTCCAGTTGTTGGGACTCTTCTCCCATTTGAGGACGTCCTACTCGTTAATAGTTATAGAAGTAGTTTGACTCTGCTGTCTTGCCAAGAACTAGATGAGAAGATCTCATATCTGTACATTAAACATGAAACTATACAGGCAGAAGAAAGGTAGCTTAGCTTAGCATAAAGAGTGTAAACAGGGGGAAAAGCAATCCTGGCTCTGTCCAAAGGTAAAAAAAAAAAAAAAAAAAATTCAGGCTAAACATCCAACCTTCTTGAGAGCAACTGCCAGTCAAGGCAAGCCGAGGCTAGCTGCTGATATGCTAAGCTAATCTGCTGCTGGCTGTAGCTTCATAGTTGGCATACAGACATGATTTTATATCCCTACGGTATTGTCTAACACTGCCAAGTCTGGTCGAGAATACTATATAACTTTTTAATTTATTTAGTCTTTCTGTAAAAACAAAAAAAATAGATAGATTATTCTTATGAGTTCCTGTAGTATTCATGTGTTATGACCATACAGTACCACAGGTAAAGCCAATTCTGTGGTAATATATCACAAAACCTGTGGTACTGTACCATAGATTTAGCACAAATTGCATTTTCTAAGGTAATTAACCGGTGATGTGGGAGCACAGAGCCTGCGATATGATCCTGTGATAAACGTCCCCAAATACAACACAGCAATTTTCCATAAGCATGTGGTACACCACAGAAAGTAAGGTACAATACCACAGAATTTATAGTACAGTACCACAAAGCCTGAGGTACAGTCCTGTGGTAAATGTCACCACAGGAATTTACCACAGGAGCATGTGGCACAGCACCATAGGAACAGGGACTAGTAATAGAGAAATTGTATGGTTTTTCCCACGTGAAATTTTCTTATGGATAAGAGTCTCTGTGAGGCTTTGTTTGGCACAATGGTGTTAATGGCTGAAAGTAAAATATGCTCACAATGCTAACGTCCTGATGTTTAGCAGGTATAATGTTTTTCACCATCTGACCTTAGCATGTTAGCATGCTAACATTTCGTAACTATTCACAATCCAAAGTATTTTACAAATTGAAAGTTTGATCTGATAATAACGCTTGAGTAAATTTCAGTCTGCAGTGGTGGACAGATATGGAGCAACTGACAGACCAACTTTGCCATCCCATAGAGACACACTGCAAGCATGGCTAAGACATGTCAGAGTTTGCATTAAAAACGTGTAATATGTGTACAGTTAAAAAAAAATACTCTAATCAACCTGCTCCTATTCAAAAAATGTTATAAAGGCCATGACTGCAGATAATATTGGCTATGGCATCTTGTACAAACGGTCATAACCTAATGTTTGTTGACTATAAAATACTTGGAGGAAATCAAAACAAGTTGTTTCCCCGACATTGGGCTCTGAAAATGTATTATGTATAAATTTGATTTATTTATGAAGCATGCATCCTGTTTGTTTGATCGTGAGTAAAATGAAACTGACCCTCCTGACCTAAAATAGCTGAGCAGTGCCTTTAGGAAAAGATACAACACAACATTTCATTTCATGTTTCATTAGCTGTGGTATGATATTCACATTGTGGATTTTCATAATAGCAATTGATACTGTAGTTTTTCCATTACTTGCCAGGACACTTAGCATAATTGCCTTGGCTTTAGGATACGAGCTGATGCTCAGATGGAAAATGCAATCCAGTCAGTGGAAAAAAATTCTCATAAAACCTCAGGATGTCTGGTTTGATGTGCTTCTGAAATCTCCCCCACTGCCCACTCTCTGCTGTGCATGTCAATGAGGGGAGATGTCATGAATGTGTTTGTGTTTCTCTCCAGGGTCCGACGAGACAGGAAGGGCCGGAGTGACAGGATCGCAGACTGTCAGAACTGGCAGGACATTAACTTGAAAAACGCAGTGAATGAAATTGAGGCTATTGAAAAGTCCGACGAAGTTGTGGATGGAAGACAAAAGGTTCATCACAGCTGTTTAATTGTTCATTTTTGGGAAAGGCAAACCTGTTTATATTGAAAAATCAATAATATTGTAATATGATTGTGCGATTGTAGGATTTGAATTTGATTTCTGTAAAATAGTGACAGAATATAATTAGGACGTAACTCAGAAAAGAAGACATTTATGTAAGTGGACTTATCTATGAGCTCCAATGTTTTTATGTAAGCGTTCCCAATTCTGAGCTCCAGAACAAAATTTGTCAATCAAGAGCCATTTCCACAGTAGAAATATTTAGAGCAGTCTTCCTCTGCAGACTTCCTGTAAAGACTGGTTATAAACACACGCAGACACACATGCAAGGGCACATGTGCACATCCCCACGCCTGTACATTTATAAACCACAACCATCGGAGGAAATGATCACACGGAGGGACTCGCACACGCAAACGTCCTGATGTTTTTTCAGTCACACCTGAGTGAGTTTGCTTCTTGTTGGCCTGTCAGCACAAAATCGGGTTTGTGTCAGCTCACAAAGAATTACATGACAGCAGACTGCACTTCCTTTTTAAAATATGCGTGTTTTTCTTCAGGATATTTTAAAGTCTCATCCATCTTCTCTCACCTTACAGATAGTGAGCAGGCTTCAAATCCGAAATGCCAGTGTGTCTGTCATGTACAAGTGTTCTGCTGAAAACAAAGTCGGCAAAGATGAGCGGCTGATCTACTTCTATGTAACAAGTAAGTGTTACCCTGTGTTTTTAGCAAGAATACACAGAATGGGTTGTCTCCCACAAAGTCGCCTCTAATGGCTTCATTTGCCCAGGGTTGAGGTATCCGTCTGTGAGATTTCTGCCTATACACCATTACAATGGAGTAGTGAATAGAATTGAATATGTGCTGCTCACAGCATTGGAAAATTTGATTTAAAAAATTCAGTAGCAACATTACTTTCTACCAAAGAACTTGGAGGGATTATTGAACGAGCCTCCTACAGGCCCGGGGGGCCGAACCCCTAAGCACAAGCCTCTGTTTTGAGTGACTGTTTAACATTAACATTTCTCAGTGATAAGTCAAGGGGGACTCAGGGGGGAATTAAAACAGTCCTGATTATGTTGTTCTTTCTCTTGATCCTTTATATTGAGTATCAGAGTGTGAACTTATATTGAGTTTTATTGTGCATTTAAGCCGATGTAGTGAAGCAACTCAAATGTTACACAGCAGAAGAGCCATACATGACACGTTTCCTTTGAGGATTTTAGTAATATTTTGAAGGTTTGGAGATGATTTAGTCAGCCTCTCATGAACAAAATAACTTAAACCAATAACAGAACTTTAGACTTATGGTTACATGCTAAACATATGAATAAAAAACTGTGACCAGTGCTGCAGGGAGGGAGCTCTGGTAGTCTGTCTCATGGGCTCATAATCCATCCATGCCAAAGAAATGAAAACTGTTCAGTGTGAGGTTGGTGTGTGGGTTATCCAGTTCCTGTTGAATTTTTTAAAAGTCATTTTCCAGTGCTGTGAGCCCCTCAAACAAAATCCACTACCATAGATTTTTAATCTCAAACTAAGCATAGGAAACCAAAACTGCATGGCTAGCTCCCACTGGATTTATGTGAGAAAATGTGTTCCCTTTTTTTTTTTAGGAGGGGGGGGGGGCTGTTAGCCAAGCCAACTCATTAAGGAATACCTTTCATTAATGGACAGGGTACAAGCTCTGTTTTGCAAGGTTACGTAACTGCTTCACCTGCCGCTGTCTGTATCTTCAAAGCCATCCCAGAGGGGTTCAGCGTGGACGTCCAGCCCTCAGAGAACCCCCTTGAGCAGGAGAAAGTGTCCCTGTGCTGCAGTGCTGACAATTACACCTACGAGCAGCTGCAGTGGTACCGCCTCGACCCCAAGGCCCTGCAGGATGAGCAGGGCAAGCCCCAAGAGCTGGACTGCAGGAGCGTGCACCTCTATGCCAACACACTTGATGGCCAGCTCACCTTCCAGGAGCACTCCAACAGCTGGGTCCTGGACTTCACCATCCCCTCCATACAGCTGCATGAGGAGGGTCATTATGTGTGTGAGGCTCAGAGCAGGCGCAACGGGGAGAAACAGTGCCTGTTCAGATATGTCTCTGTCAAAGGTGAGAGATAAAAGAGATGAAAGCTCCAGACACAGACATATTCACATCGCCCGGTGTAGAGAATAGCCACTCTAACCGCAGCTAATTATAGAGAAAAGCTCAACCTTTGGCAGCAGAAACACACACACGGGTCACAGTGGGGCTGGTGCTGAGATGCTGTGGGCATAAAAATACATGCACTCACAAACAAGTGCCCACGCAGCCCGATAACCCACATCAACACGTAATGGAGAGAGTACCTGGTGTTTGCACAGCATCAATATGTTCTGATAGAAACCAGAGCTGAGACACTGCAGGGCTGAAACCCATAAACAAATCCATTTTTCATTCATGTTGTGTGCTGTAGCCTCGTATCAGTGCCTGGAGGATAGATGTACATCTAATGGGTTTTTTTGACTTCTTGCCCTTTCTTCAGTCCTGCGAGACCCGTCAGTATATATCATGTTCATTTACAGTCCTTGAGTTGATTATCACACTGTTCACAGCAGTGCAGACAAGTCATAGTGTTGATTTCCTTGTCCTTCTCCTGCTCTTCCTTTCTTTCCCTCTTTTGGCCTCTCCCTCCCTCCGTAGCCCTGGAGGCGCCTCGGTACAAGCGGAACCTCACCACCCAGACAGTGAATGTGACCGAGTCTCTGCGGATGGAGTGCGACGCGGAGGGCAGACCCCTACCCCGCCTCTCCTGGTTCAAAGACAACCAGCCTCTCCACCAAATGTCAGGTGCGTGAATACACCTACGCAGGGAATACACATGTTTACACAACGGTGCAGCCGCCCACCTGCCGACACAGAAACCACACACACATACACACACTCTCAGCAGCTATTCATAAAGTTTGCCCCTCTGGATTTTTATTTAGACTCACATTCTCCCATGAGTTTATTCTGCTCTGGTGAGTTCCCATGAAAATCTGCTACACTCATATTAGATAAAAGAGTGAATTTTTAGTGAAACAATAAGCCTTGCTAATATTTACCCAAATGCTAACAATTTTTGGCAGATGTTGCCGTTTTTTTGTTTTTTTTTGCACTTTCCATCATGATAAATGCCAATCATACTATTAAAAGCCAATATGGGCTCACACAGGCACACACAGATACACAACCACCCACCCGCCAGCCCGCCCACACACACACATACTGTCGAACAAATGTGTCAGAAAGAACCAGTGACAGGAATTCTTGTGTCGATGCATATATGCCCTCCAACCCCCCACCCTCCCACACACACACCCACCCACACACGCTCACACTCACACACACATGCATAAAACCCTGCGGGCCGATAGACACGGCTCATTAGCTTTCTCAGTGTGTGCCTCTTCTTAACATCTGAAGGAGATGAGAGGGGGTAGGGTGGGGTGAGGAGGGGCGGTAAATATGGCTGTGAGTGACAGCTGTTGCTCTGGGTTCGCTCAGAGGGGCTGTCGGGACATGTGGTTCCAGAATGCAGGACGGGATTATGAATGAATAAAGTCCAGACGTGTGACAAAAAAAACAAAGAAATGTAGTTGTAGCTGCTGAATTTATGATGTGAGGGGTAAAGGAGTGGCTGGAAGTCACAGCGCATTGTTTCACTGCCATTGAAGTGTTTGTGTGTGCGTGTCACTAATCGTCACGTGTCACCTCCTCGCAGGGATCCAGCTGCAGGATTCAAACCGCACTTTGAGTATCCAGCGGGTGAGGGAGGAGGACGCTGGGCTTTACACCTGCAAAGCCTGCAACCAGCGTGGATGTGTCCACTCCTCAGCCGCTGTCAGGGTCATCGGTGAGACAGCTGTACACACACACACACACACACACACACACACACATATAGGTACATACATTCACTGAAACACCTGAATCTGTTCACCACTGACATGTGCTCTTTCAAGTGCACTCACGCCTGAAATCACAGTTGCCCTTAAGTTCACATCTTCACACACAAACTGTACAGGAGGTCTGGATGTAGAAGTCATTCACCTCTCACACTTTACACAGCCGCTGTAATTTTTTGTGCTTGCTTTACGGACAGCTCTCCAGACTAAAATCAAAGCCATTGACTGCTGGGACATTTCATATGCAGAGTGAATAACTTAATGGGTTTGCTGGAAGTGGTTTCGTGATGAATGGCTGAACTCAGTAAATGTGTTTTTGGCACATTGATGTAAACTAAAGATTTAATGTAAGGAGCTTGCAAGAAAGCCCAATAGTCAATAGTTTGTAATACAGCACCTCCTACAGGTGGTGAAGAGTAATGTCATAAAAGAGATTACATAAGTGTTTCTAAAGCTCACTTTTCAAAACATTTGGATCTAAAAGCGACTTTCTTTCTTTGTTTCTTTTTTTCTGTCAAGGTTCAAGTGACAAGGCCAACGTGGAGATCGTTATCCTCATCGGGACTGGAGTCATCGCTGTTTTCTTCTGGGCCTTGCTCATCCTCATTTACTGCAATGTGAAACGGGTCAGAGGCCATCACATTTCACCGTGTGTCTGTGTTTGTGTGAGAAACTGTCAGGCTGTGACAGGGGGCACTTTAACCTTCTTGACTCCCAACGTGTCTGTCGGCATTTGAGCATGACCAGTTTGATCTCAGGGAGAGTCTGTGATGTACAGCAGAGAAAGATCCTGATACCTCTTTAGTCACTGTTACTGCGAGTGGCTCCAACAACAAGCAAGTCCATACTGAGGCTCAAACTGATTTTATTTCTCTTCACTTGTCATGCCACTCATTCATTAGATCAACACAGTTTCCGGAGCAACATCCACAGGGTGGTACTCTCATTAACAAATACATTTAGTCCTCTTGTTTGTTCTTCTCACTAACAGTGTCTCATTCTGTGTCTTTTCCCCCTTTTGTTCACTCAACTCCATCTGTGTTTCCACTTCTCCATGGCAGCAGGTTTGTCACAACAAAAGTCCCAGAGGTGAAAGGCGTATTGTTTACATGCCTCTGAGCAAAACCAGTTAGATACTGTCCACATGTACCGTACGTGGATGTTGGTCGCCTAGGCAGCCAAATGAAAACTATCAGATAATCAATACTGAATAGAAGGTTTGTACGAAATGTCAGGTGACTTTTCCGGAAATTAAAATGTTTCCAGCTTGAATACATTTCTTTTTTCTTTTTTTTTTTATTGAGTTGTCTGATGTGATAAAATCAGAATACTGTCTCCCCAACACCAATGAAAACATATCAGTTACATGTTAAAGACAAACTGGAATTAAATTGCTTTTTTTTTTTTTGCTACAGGATGCATATGTTTTCTGTAAAGCCACCTGCCCGATGATTTCCTTTGGGGGGAAAGAAAAAAATCTGAAAACAAGAGAGACATCTTTGCATTAAATCATGAACGATGAATGATGATATATGAATGATGACTTGTTTCCAATCAAATCCAATCAAATTTTTTCCTTTTTAGTAATAAAAACAATTAACAATACATTTTGAAAAATAAAAAACACTGATGTTATTTTTGACTGCAGAAACGAATCACCGAAGGTATTTTTTGCTGGATTTAAAAACACACTACAGTAATCACTTGCAAAATACCATCGGGTTTGCAGTTTTTGCTTTTGTTCTTTCCTCGCTCACGTTACTTGTGTTTCATTTTTGTGATGTGTTTAAGTCATTTAATATTTCCAGCTCTGATTTGCAGCCCGACCTGATCTTTTACCTCCACCTCACACCAGTACTCTCTCTCTACTCTCTCTCTCTGTACTTCAGGTTAACCCGGCAGACATAAAGACAGGCTATCTGTCGATCATTATGGACCCAGGAGAGGTGCCTCTTGACGAACAGTGTGAATACCTGCCCTATGACTCCTCGCAATGGGAGATCTCCAGGGACAGACTCCGACTGGGTGAGCCACCAGGACGAGTGGGAGAGAAGAGTGGACGCGCTGATGGATGTTGGATAAAGGAGCACATGGGGGGGGTGTATTTGAAGAAATATACAGGCGGGGATGAGAGCGAATAGATGGATGAAACTGAATTACTTTTCCATTTCCAGAATCTGTAATGGCATGAGTTTGGATTGCAGCCAGCTGGGCAAAGTGCTGCCAAGTAAAGTGCTAATGTTAAATATGCGCTCATTCCCAGCACAGCTTTTTAAAAACACCCTGAGGAAAAGCATCTGTTGCACAACGGCAACTTATGGGAACATGTTGTTTTTTGAAATGCTGCAATTCAGATGTTAATTCCTCCCCCTTGTCTATATGGATGCCAGATGCATTTGCATTTTGCAACTATTCCCAACCACAGCTGTTTGTGTTTTCCAATGAGACAAAAATTGAACCTATGTAGATCAATGAACATGAATGTTGTGTAATTTTTCTGGTCTTTCTTCTGACACAGGAAAGGTTTTAGGCCACGGTGCCTTTGGAAAAGTAATTGAGGCTTCAATCTACGGCATCAGCAAGAGCAACAGTTTGGACACAGTGGCTGTCAAGATGCTGAAGGGTGAGATTTGTCTTTGAGCATTATGACTATTGCAGCTTTCTAAGACCCCACTGCTGCACAGATTGGAAGTAGTTCTGGATCAGAGTAAACAGCACTGTTATGTGTAGCACTGTGTGTGCAACATATGACTTGTTAAATCTGCGTTTCAGATGGCGCCACAGCCAGTGAGCACAAGGCCTTGATGTCAGAGCTGAAGATACTGATTCACATCGGTAACCATCTGAATGTGGTGAACCTGTTAGGAGCCTGCACCAAACCAAATGGTGAGTACACACATTTATTTACATGCGTTATGTGTGCGGTATATTTTCATAATGTGATGCAATGATTATAGTGTGTGGTCTATAGCTGTGATATACAGCTGCAGAATTTCAGTGTAACAGGTGCAGACAAAGTATTAAATTGCTGATGTTCGTCTCATCATTTTGTTAGAGTTTCAGCCTCCATTCATCTTTGTCAATGAAAGATATGTTGAAAAAATAAATAAAACAAATTAATTGAACTATAAGGAGAATATTACTGCAGTTTCACCTTGTTCTAGCTGTGTTATTTGTTCTGTTGTTAATTCCTTTTGTATGAAGTGTTTATATCATTCTGTCTACCTCCTGCAACCTTCACATCGCTTTTCTAAGCGAAACCTAATGAGGAAGTACAAAAGTTGCCTTTTTTTTTTCTTTATCCATATATCAATCTGACGTAAAGAGCACATGTTTGAGGGGTACACATCTGAAAATGTTTACCCTGTTCACCCTAAACCAAACCAGCCTGGCAGATTATCTCTGGCAGGAAGTGCTTCGAGAATGCAGCCCCCACTATTTTGAATATGGTGTAAGAAAAAAAAAAGGCTCTTAAACAAGAGGCAGAAATCATTTTAATGTTTTTTTTAATCAAGTAAGAACATAATGTGAAGTGTAGTGACACATTTATATTCTTTTTTATGCAGCACTGTCATGATAAAAAAAAAAACAGCTGACATTTATGCTGTGTGTATCACCAGGTCCATTGATGGTGATAGTGGAATACTGCAAGTATGGGAACCTCTCCAACTTCCTACGAGCCAAGAGAGAGTTCTTCCTCCCATACAGGGTATCAACACTGAAGCCGTTTCTACTCCTTTGAATTTGTTTGTCCTGTTGTTATAATGTGACAGCAGTTGAGGCTTCAGAGAGAATCTTGTTTGTTTTAGTTATCCGATATTTCTGTCTTTCCTTTGTTTCCTTTATTGAACAACACACATAACATTGATTTTGGAGATGACGCATTAAACCGTTCCCTCACTCAGGATCGGTCTCCGAAAACCCAGAGCCAGGTGAGAAGGATGATCGAAGCGGGTCAAATGGATCAAAGAGCTCGTCACCCGCCGTCTCCATCCTCCTCCCGACTCGCCAGTCCTCAGAGTCCGTCATCCAACGCGTCCGATCAGAATCCCGCTGTGGAGAAAAGTGAGTCTCTTTTATTAATACACAAGAGTAAATGATTTAACTCATTGTCAAATTACAAATGTGGCTTCATTCCTCCTCCTTTTTCTCTCCCCGGCTGCCCTCCCGCTCACTTTTTCCTCTCTGCAGTGGAGGACCTGTGGAAAACCCCTCTGACAATAGAAGATCTAATTTGCTACAGTTTCCAGGTGGCTCGTGGGATGGACTTCCTGGCCTCCAGAAAGGTTAATTGTCAGCATTACAAAGGCAATTTGTGAATGAGCTGTGGTGAATTGTCACCACAGGTCTGCTTCAGAGGCAGTAGGTTGCAACCAGGATAATACAGCTTTTCAGTCCTTTGTGCTTCTTAATTAACCACATGACCATAACTGGAGCTGTGCAACAGGTCCATACTGCACACTAATTCTAAGCAGGTTGGAGTATGTGGTATGTTCTCACATGAACACTGACAAAATTTAATTTTTTCCAACCTCAGTTTTCATGTGCTGTCGATGATCACTATTGTCCCACAATGCAATGCACCAAGGAAATTCAAAAGCTACTCACAGCTGCAAAACATTAAAACAACCTTCAGTTGTCAGTGGCATAAAAACATTTTGTGCTTTACCACATTAAATGCATTATTTCCTGTAAATTCTAAATGGTAAAGTTAAGTATAAATAACACTATGTACTATGAACATCATGAGCATGTGTACACAATTACCATGTAGTATGGAATAAGGACACAGCTTAGGACTGTCCCAGGCTGTGGTGAAAGAAGAATTCACATTATTTACTTAAATATAATTAACAATTCCGCAATATTAAAGTAAAGGTTCTGCATTTAAAATCTTACTTAAGTAAAAGTACAGGGGTATTTTCAATACATTAATGTGTTATATTTCATGTTTTATGTGTTGTTATTTCACACATAAATCATCTATAAGGGTCCTAGCAATTGCTAGCAAAAAGCTTCAATCAAATCAAATTGTCAGTTATATTATATTAAATTAAAGTCGCTATAATCCACCTTTTTTTTTATAACTGTATCAAAAGACTGTGAAAAGAGTAGCTCATAGTGATAAACTAAATAAAGAGCCAGATAGTGGCTTCAGGAGTTGGTAGAAAAGAGGAAATATTGGACTTGCATGCACCGTGTGGACAAAAACACAACTCCACATGAATGACAACGTCACTGAGATGAGATGAGGGTAATTACATGGCAACTCAATGGCATATTGTACAGATTTTTTCCATGTAGTTGTCCAAATTGTCATCTGTGGTTGTTACTGGATTGCAGGCTACAGTGTATCTGATGAATAATGCGATTAAAATGCTGACAACAAAAGCAACTATAACTGATGATGAATATGAAGGAGCTGACCGGACTCTAAGCAGACTGTCTGGCTCCGCCGGCACGTTTACCTGACAGCTTTGTGACTGGTGTTGGATCTCCTGCAGCGATTCCTCAGAGCTCAGCCTGGCTGAGACACAGTCCAGTCCCACGCACAAAGTTGCACAGAGACACACACAGGCACACACACAAACAGATTTTAATGCCACAGATTATTGTGCTATTTACTCTCTCCAAATCATATGTGTTACTCTGTTAGAGAAAAACAAGGTGGAGAGAATGCATGCAAGCGCTCATGCGAACACACACATGCACACACACCTGTCCACAGAGTTATGATGTATGCGTGGTCGTGTGTATCCGCAGTGTATCCACAGAGACCTGGCAGCCCGAAACATTCTCCTGTCAGAGAACAACATCGTGAAGATCTGTGACTTTGGCCTGGCCAGAGACATATACAAAGACCCAGACTACGTCAGGAAAGGCAATGTACGCCATCCTCACACTCACTACACTTTAGAGTTAAGCTCCTAACTTTATTATAAATCTCCATTTACTGTTGGGGAACTCCTCTTTTTCATTTTTTAAACCACCCACATAATGATTAACTTTACAGACAGGTGCCATTTCTGTTTATGTAACTATCTTGTAATATGTTTTAATATTCTCCCAGGCTCGTCTGCCTTTAAAGTGGATGGCTCCAGAGAGTATCTTTGACAAAGTGTACACCAGCCAGAGTGACGTGTGGTCTTTTGGAGTTCTCCTCTGGGAAATCTTTTCACTTGGTAAAGACAAAATCAGACGGCACTCATTTCATGTTTTATAAATACAGTCATTTGTACAGAAATGAAAGGAACAGAGGTGTAGAGATCTCTGTTCCTGCCAAAAGCAATCTGGAATTTATCCTTTGTTAACTTGTAGAAGCAGAGTGAATCTTCATCACTGTTCCCATCCCTGACACGTTGATTAATGCCTCTTCTTCCTTTTTCCCCACCCTCAGGTGCGTCTCCGTACCCGGGGGTTCAGATTGATGAGGATTTCTGCAAACGATTGAAAGACGGCGTCAGGATGAGAGCACCAGAGACGGCCTCCCCTGAAATGTAAGCGTTAACTTTCACTTATTCTCTGTCTTAAACAAGAATCTGCTCCTAAACAGATGATATAGGAGACGATACAGGATTAAATTTGCAATTATTTTACTGAGTTACAGAGGTTGAAGCCCTCAGTGTTGTCCTTGTTGTGATGGTGCTGCCCTCTGCTGGTAGATATGGCATCATGCTGGCCTGCTGGCAGGGCGAACCCAAAGAGAGACCAACCTTCCCCGCTCTGGTGCAGATCCTGGGAGACTTGCTGCAGGACAACAGCCTACCTGCAAGTTCACTGCTGGAGAGAGATTCATTCTAGCAAGTTATGTTTTTGTTTTAGTTTCATAAAGAGGTTTCAGGTCTTGATCTAAATCTTCTCTGCATTCCCTTCAGGATGGGAAGGACTACATCCCTCTGAATCACTCACAGAGCTCAGAAGATGACGGTTTCTCACAGGCCTCATCACGGCCACCGTCTGAAGAGGAGCTGAGAATGGCCTGTAACACTCTACCCACCAGGTACTAATGCAAACCCTGCAGTAATTCTCAATCAGCTTCTTATTATGAGAAATGGGCCTTACACAAACAGTTTTCTGTATTTGATTTTTCTAAGCTTAGAAGGAATCTACTCAGTTGGAAAAATGTGATTTTGTGTACTCACATACACCGGATCAAGGTTTCAGCAATATTTGAATCTAAATGCGACGACAGTTGGTGGGTTGTTTGCGAGAAAATAATCTCTCTGCCTATCAGAACAGCTTCTAAATTTATCCTGAGGTGTGGTGATCAAAATTCTTTACCCTGTCAAGCCATCACAGCTTTGTTTTTTTAACCTCTTTGCTCCCACTAAGCCTTACCCCGACTGTTTCCTCTCCCACTGGTTTATAGTTTGTAAAGGTCACTCACTGTGCTGTTCAAATTGCCTCATATTAAAGAAGGCCCCATGTTCCATAAAGAGCAACTTGTGTTTGTATTTTCAGTTTCTTACAGAATTTATAGTGTAGGCTTCATGAAGACAAATGTTCAAAAGCCCTCACAGGAAGCCCCAAGATCATTTTGAGGTTTATTCTTAGATATTTTATGTGCGGGGGAAAAAATATTGTACCCAGTTGTATTATAGTGTTTGCTCTGACATTTTCCTTATCTTGTATAGTGAATAGTTTCAGCCCCTAGGCCCTCACTCACTGATAATTAATCAAATGAAGTGAACTGAAAAGAGAAAATCACTCCACCACTAGATGCAAGCCATGGGAGTGTCCAGTTAGTACAAGTTTAGAAACACGGATGGAGAAAGTCACACAGCTGAAATCATCTTTATTCGTAACAAAAATTTACTTTAAAATCAAAAAACAATATACTGTTTTTCTCATTGAATCCGACATACTTTGCTAACGTTTTGTCCTATCTTTTTCCTGGCACTTGGACAGGAAGCTCTATTATGTATTCATTTAATAATCTAATCTAAATACTTCCTGACCAGGTATTATAACTGCGTGCCCTTTGCCGGCTGTGTGTTTGTGGGACCCTCCAAAATATGTCAGCCCAGAGTGAAGACATTTGAAGAGTTGCCCCTGGAGATGCATCCGCAGAAAACTCCTCAAGTAAGCTCTTTATCTTCTCATCTATGGTCAGAAATGTGAACCGGCTGGTGACATTTTCTGAATGGCACTGAACTTTAGGAATTTTCTCCTCAGATAATAACTAAAAATATTTGCTGCTGACGGAGACAGACAAAGCAGCGGGGGTCAACTAAAAGTCAATTAATTCACATGATGTGAAACTGTGTCTCTTCCCAGGATAACCAGACAGACAGCGGGATGGTTCTGGCCTCCGAAGAATTTGAGAGAATTGAGCACCAGCACAGGGGTGCCGTCTCTAAAAGGTTAATGTTACAAAAGCATTGACGTATATTCCTGTCTGAAACTGAAACTAACACCCAGGAGACATACAGCCTGTTATTTATTCACAATGTTTGTCATCTGGACTGTCATACACTTATCACTCACAGTGAAACTGTGATCTTGACGTCAGATATATCAGTTTTCGAGTTAATATGAAAAAACTGTCATTCTCTCTCGCTTGGAAACGTAGAGTGGAGTCACTCACAGCCTCATGTGGAGCGAAACTACAGTAGATTTGCAAAGGAAGTACGCATCAGCAGACTTAATTTATAGATGAGTAAACAACAGTGTGAAACCAAGGGTCTGTATTTGTTAGATTATTGACAAGTACATGTGAGGGTGCACGAAAGAAAGAAGCTAAAAAAGTAATAGTGAAGAATAAAAAGTATTTATCAACTCACTCCTACTTAAAGCAAAGTGTAGGAAGAACATTTATCACATGTACAGTCAGAACGTGGAACTCAGACACAGCGGTGTGATGTTATAACAGAAGTGTGTCTGAATATAACAGCATGCAACAAAGTAGCTGCAAAAAGTGGCAAGTTATAAACTATCCTATCCTGAACTGTAAACACTGATTTAGATCATTTTTACCAATAATATCCTGTACCAATGAGCTGTTTTTCGTGTGTGCGTGTCCCCAGTCGTGTAAGCAGCAGCAGCAGCACAGAGCCTCTGACAGCCTCCCATGGTTCCCTGGGTCGAAGCTTTGGTGCCAGCAGCTCCAGGCACCGTCCCAACTTCTTCAGCCAGCTGTCAGGACAGACCTTCTACAACAACGAGTACGGACATCTGTCCGAGGAGGGCTTCTGCGACTTCTTCTCCTCGCCAGACGCCCCCTGCCTGGCCTCCTCCAATGTGTAACCTTACCAAAGATGCAACCTGAAAGAACGTAAGGGGTTAAAACAAAACAAAAAAAAAAGTGGGCACCTCAGGTTGTGGGAGGTGTGTAGGATTTAGTAACATCCCAGTGTTGACATGTAATTGGTCATTTATTAATGAAGATCAGGTTATAGATCATTATGACCAGAGTTGACCTCTACTCATCTCATTGTTCTTACTTTGTCCTCTCGGGCTGCTGCCTCAGCAAACGCACTGAGCTGTATGTGCCTGAAGTTCCTCTAACCAGCCACTGGGTGGCAGCATTATGACAAAAACAAACCTTAAGTATTTTCTATTCACACAATTATATTTTTATCTTTTATATACAGAGTATTCTTCCTTTATTTGTACAAATTATGACTCATATGGGAAGAAATAAAGAAATTTATCTTCTCACTCTTCTCTGATTCTCTTCTATGATAAATATGAAGGATCTGTCATTATTCCAGTAAAGTGCAGGTCTGAAGTGCAAATTTGAATTTGTCATGCTGCGGTAAATTACAGGTCCACATCGACCGAGTACCACAATCTCAGTGATGATCCATGTAGTGGACCAATCAACGCAACGAGCAGATATTCGTAGTATCTGTGTCATTCAGTGGCTGTAGAGATGCTCGGATACACAACACCATGAACAAGGAATAAATGACAGGGGTAAACAGAGAGGTGTAGGCGAATAAAGGAGTGAGTCACACTAAGCACCTCTTATCAGAGCTGGACGTAAGCAGCGTAGACAGCTTAATACTCTCTTACATGCTCACATCACAAATGACAACCTGCATGATGTTGACTGTGGCTGCCAGCTGGGGGAAATGAGCAGCATCTTGAGTGCAAAGTCCACTTGATACAAACATAATTAGAGCCACTATAGCTTAGTTTATGTTATGAGATCAGATGTGCTAGTGTTCCATTCTACATTTCAATGAGTAACTGGTGATAAGGGCACATGGATAAAGTTAGTAAACTGTCGGAAAAATGGTTCAAAGCCCTTTGAAACTGTCAAAACAGATTTAAATGAGCGGTTGAAGCCAAAATAAAAGTTTGTAAAATGGCAGCCAGTTTATAGCAATATAAAGAAATAAAGTGTACAACAGTTAGTGTCACTATGGTACCTTTACTTGAGGAACACATAGCATTACAGAGTAATTTGAGACACAACAGGAAATGGATGACCTTTACAGTAGAAAGACCAGTTATACCAGGGCTTGTGATTATCACCGTCCTTGATCAGAGACGCTGCAGTAACAATAGTATAAAAAGAAAAATAATGACCAAAGAGGAAAAACATCTTGGCCTACATGTTCTCTCCTTACAAAACCAAACCTTCTTCACAATTTATATAACAATAACTTCATGGATTAACAATCAGTAAACAAATTCAGGTACCATGTAAAAAAAAAAAATCAATTTATTTCTTAGCAAAAACAAGACATTCACTATATTTTTTTTGCAATCACTGAAATGGAATGGAAACAGTCAAATCTAGGACCTTTAACAGCGTTGAGGAAATATTTGGTGTAAATGAAATGAAAGGTACACAATGATCGCTGTATTAAAAGAAACCCCTAATCTAAGATACTGTATCTGTAACATGCATGAAAGAACCTGTGAAAATACTGGTTTTAGTGGCAGCCACTGAAACAATGAAATAATGAAGAGCTGATGTAATCCTGTATGGTGGAACAGCAAACCCAAAGGCACAGTTTGAATACTGGAGATTAAATGTCAGATTGGAAGAAAAAAAACTCACGTTACGTGATAGAAAATGTATTTTTGTGGTACAGGTTTATAGAAAAGAACAACACTTCCTTCAAATAATCAGTCCCTTTTTCAGTACTGGGAAATAAACAGTGATATTCAGGTTGACAAATAGATTGGGCTGAAAATAGAAAATAGTAAATAATACATTTTGATTTCACCCACTTTTTTAAATCTGTAAATCATTCAGATCAGATTCATGATCTGAAAATTTCCCTATGATTGAACACGTGTAGTGCACAGATTTGTGTCATGTGCTGCTTGATCATATTTAAAATATGTGAATATCAGCACAAATCTCAGCTATTTTTTTTTAAATTTTTTTTTTTTACTTCATTCTAAAAATATCAGCTGAAGCCTTCAAAACACCCATACTGGTTGAACCCTGACACACAGTACTTTAGATTTCATCTCCACAGTAACAAAAAAGCTTCCCCCTCCTCTCCTCTCCTGACACTGAAGATGCAGGAAGCAGACATGTGATAGTCAGCGTCCACACGTCAGCAGAGCAGATGGGAGCCTGAGAGGAGCCCCAGTAACTGAGATGCAGTAGTGGCGTGTAGCCTGGTAGTTAGATCGAGTGCCGGAGCCACTTCATTGGTCACGGTGATACAATCTCCACAAGGAAGTTGGTTCGAGCAGAACTGGATTTAGCTAACAGGCTAGCAACTTTGCACTTATAAATAAAATGTGTTGGGTAAGGTGAGGAGCGATCCTCATGACATCTTTCCTATCTGGATCTTCTTCCAGGCCTCTGAAGCGGTGAATATACAGGAGTCGATGATGCCTGCGACTGTGAACGTCCCTCCAACAATGGCACAGATCTACAGAAAACAAGTCGTCCCGTCAGTCTCAGTGTTTCAAAGCTGTTAAGTTTTCTTCTCTGGTTATAAATGGCTCAATATCAGCTGGCTTTAATCACATTTAATCATAACAATACATTACACGGACAACTCGGTATGTACTGGAGTCCAGCAAAGAGCTCTGCTGCTGCTTGACTCACAATCTTAGGCCGTGACTCATAATCACACTATACGCACAGTCATCTCCTACCCATGCCTTAAGTCATGATAAACCTAAACAACACAAAGGACAAATAACAGTGTATCTCAACAGCCAGCAGCCAATATACCTCTGACTGCATTATCAGTCAGCAGGGAACTTTCCTGATGAGGTGGTACAGCAAAAAATTTCTAGACTGACCGGGTCAGGTGGGGGATGGAGTCAGATAAAAGGAATTTAGGAGGTAAAGGGATTTTTTTTGTACAAGACAAAATATAAAGAAACAAAGAAAATATAGAAAATATAAGACCTCTTATATGACCACTAAAAAAAAAAGAACCCTAAAACCATACAAGTAAATGTGAAAAGTGAAAAACTACAGAAGTATTTCCACTTTAGGTCTGTGAGACATACTGTGTAACAACTTATCAATTTAATAATATAACATTACATTGTTTTACTGATGTTGGAACAACACAAAAAGCTGGAATTATAAAGCTGTTATGGCTAACATGTTAGCTAACAGCCTTTTTACACATCCAGCAGACACAGAGCAACATTAGCATTGACCTGAAGTTGTATTTCTGGCCACCCGATGAATACAAGAAAATATCCCCTCTCCTTTTGGCTCAGTTTTTTGTTTCTATCAACTCCTGAGGTAAATATTTAGCTCATTAGCTGCTAAATGTTTGCTATGTTCACGAGCTAATCACTAACTGTCTTCTGTATGATGATGGGCAGGTAGCGTACAGTGGGTTTATCAGAGATGTCTTGAGGTAAACTGTTGCCTGCTGATGAAAACAGCACTGATGAGAGCACTATGGGTCAATCAAAATCAAAGAGTGAAACAATGATCTGAAAGAAGATAAAAGCCTCTGTGAGCTGAGGGGAACTAAAATGTTGATTTTTAGCAGGTATAATGTTAAACATGTGTACCATCTTAGATTAATGTTAAGATTTGTTTTGTTGGTCACAAAGTATTAGACTAAGTTTCTAACCTGATGGTGTCACAAGAGGAAAAATAGGATTCATCCTCTGGGCATCATGAATTTCTGTCAAATTACGACCAACTGACCAAGCTACTGGCGTTTTTAAAAATACATTAGAACCGCTTTGAGGTAGTGTTTTAAAATCATCACTTTCACTGTTTATAAGACCTTGAAAGGCCTTGAATTTAAATAAATCAACATTAATGTGAGACATTTTGCCACAGATTTTGGTTTCTGGCAAATCCCAGAGATGAATCCACTCACTGTTGTGATGAAGCGGTAGAAGGGCTGTCTCCTCTCTGTGTACTTGACCGTGATTGGACTGAGGTCGTATCTGAACCAGATGGCCGGGATGATCCTGCCCGTGTGGCTGTAAGCAACGTATTCCTGTGTGGGAAGGAAAAAAAAAAAAAAAGAGAGCGTGTTACAAAAAGTGTTTTGGACTCTGCGACATGTGAGATCGATTTAATCAACACTGAGTCGGTCAATCCCATTATGTTTCGAAAACAATTTAGAGCAAACTGTAATTTCATTCTCATCTGTAGTGATGTTTACGTGTCATTACAGAACTGGTTTTGAATGAAGTCATTCAAAAATCTTAAAATGAAAGAATGAAAAAAAAAGAACATTGGCTGAATAAACTCAGATGAAGTAAGCAGGAGGCGGCTACAATGAGCTGAGTTATTGTTACGTGATGTGATGACAGGACTATCAGTGAGTTGCTATAAATCACATTTCTAGTGAATCAATCCTGATATACCTATAATAAATTTGATAAGAATAATAAATTTATCATGGAAAAAAGACTGTTGAAGTCCAAGCACAGATGTGTGCCTCAGCTGGACCTTTATTTATGCTCCTGCAATGAGATTTTGGAATATTTTGCTCAGGCCCTCATCCTCCCCGCTTCACAGCTGACCTGCACTGTTATTACTTCAAACTCCAAAACCCAGCTGTCAGTCAACACAGTTCTAGGAAGTGTGTTTATGGTTTGTTGACATCTAGGGAGCTTTTCCAGTCACTAGGGGTGAGCTTTCACTTCCGGGTGAGTGCACAAGTTAACACGGCGATACATGCTCGGACCATATGTTGGGATGGTCGCTCTGCTTCCATGACGAGTGCAAAAACAACATGACATAGCGGTGTGATTTAATGAGAAGGGTGGAAAGGAAAAGAGAGGTAATAGCGAGGATACAGCACCTTGTTGGCTACCGTGTACTGGTAGGAGAACCTCTGTCTGCCTGACAGGTCTTCATACACTGTTGGAACAATCTTCAGTATGTAGTCATGAGAGGCCAGAGCTGCAAGAGCAACAAAGTAATTTCAATGACAAAATGTTGTTTCCGGGGTCCAAAAATGGATACAGTTTTGATCATGACGCAGACGACTGGAGACTTTCTGTTTGAGCTGCAGTGTCAGCTGTTTGAATCAAGTTTCCAGTGTGTTTGGATTTAATTGCCGTCCACTAAGTGTCTCATTTCATTGCATCACGCGAGTGGCCTTACATAAAAGTCACATAGTGGTTATGATGAGTACATGTGCAGTGTGGATACGTACGATTAGATGAGAGCTTGTCGGCCCCTCCCAACGCATTGAAGGCTCCCTGTACTTTTTGTACCTGTGTGACAAAAGGGGAAAAAAAGAGATCTGTGTTGTGCCTTCATGCTGCAGATCTTGTCAAGTTTTCTAGGCTGTGTTTTGTGTGTGTGTTCCTACCTGAAGCTTTTCCCCAAAGGCCAGTTTGTGGATGGTGTGTGTCATGTCAGGGCTCTGGGGCTGTGCAGTAGCGCTGTGTGTCGAAACATGGAAGTTTCCTGGTACCTGAAGGCAGGCAACACACATAAACACATACACACAGCAAAGTTTGTAAGCCAATAACAGCACAAGCACCTGCAACACATTTAGTTAACTAATGACGGAATCTGACTGAACGCACTCTCTCGGTTGGAAACTAAAAGGTCCGCGCCTCCGGAAGAAAGATCTTCCCACTTTAACACGTTCCACATATTTCCATTTATTCCATGAGCAAGAGTGTTAAATGTACAACTGCTGGGTTAATCATTTTAAATGCAATGGAAAGACTGACGCACAAAGTGGTGGTGGGACAAACAGAGCTTCACGGGGCCCAGACTGTAGTATGCTGTCAGGTGTAACTGAATCCCCGAGCTCTTCCATTTAGCATAACTCAATTTAGACTGGAGGAGGAAGCAGGTCGGGCTCATTTGTCTCAGACAGGGGATCAGCCACTATGTTTAACTCAAGTGCAAGACAAATATACGGCATATAGTCCAAGAGCTTAGGTCCCACAAAAACTCTTATCTGATCCACCATAATGTAATTACTGGACAGAAAAGACTGACTTTTGCCATTTTCTGAGGGGGATCAGGCACATAAAACAAGTAATCCCTCGAGTGTGTGGGGGGTCATTCTTCTTCTCCGCTCCACTATGAGATGACGCCTTACTTTGTTGATGGTGAATTCTCCCTCAAAGCGACAACCGTCACCCTGGTTGAGAGGAATCTTCATGGAGTTGTCAATGTGACCGACCTCATGGCGGCCCATCTCATCCTGGATGTCCAAACCTACCACTGAAGAAAAACAAAGAGATACGGGAGAAAATTTAAATATATAATGAACAAGAGAGAATATGAACCAAAATATTAAACAGTTTCCTCTGCCGGTTTCAAACTTTTACTTTTCAAGTGCTAAGAAAACACAGAAACTAGAACTGCAACTGAAACTTTTTTTTACTGATTTATCTATCCTTTATTCTAAACTAATTCATCGGTTGTAGTGATTGGTTTAGTGTAAAAATAATGCCAGAAAACACTGAAAAAGTTTCGATGACAGTTCCCCAGAGCCCAACGTGACGTCCTCAAAATTCTTGTTTTATCTGATTAACACACAAAATCCAGACACTCAATTTAGCACAATATAACACACAGAAACGTAGAAAGTTCTCACATTTGAGAGGCAGAAACCAGAGGACACTTGAATTTTTTTTAACAAATTATTAAATATCAATTATCAAATTTGCTGAAAATTATTTTGTTGTTGTTGTTTGACCAGTCAATGTATTGTTTCAGCTCTATGAAAAACATTTGCTGCTTTCCTCAATTTTGATCTTTATTTTGGTCTTTGAGTTCAACAGAGTAAAAAATAAAAAATGAATGAATCCTAAATTTATCCAAGTGCATCATTACAGACAAAACAAGTTGTGTGAAGACGTCACCATCTTGTGACTGGACTCTTTATTGATAAAACTATTCATTGGTTAATCAAAGACATTAATAATAGATTTACAGATGATGAGAATAATCATTAGCTGCAGATTTTTTTTTTACATTCAACAAGCAAACTGGTACTTTCCATTAGAAGAGAAAGAGAAGAATAAAGAGAGAGATTTTCAATATCACAACAGTGTGGCCCGCAAAGTAAACACACAAAGTCCAAACAGACCACCTCTCCTGCCTGTTGCCCTCTCCCTGTCTGTGTTTTTCCATCTAGACTTCCACACCACCCCCCACCCCCTCCCCTGCAAGCCGACGTGCATTGGCACACTGGCAGTGGCCTATTTTCAGAGGCTGCCTGTGCTCTGTGTTGGCCAGCAGTGCAGAGAGGGATGTCTGCTGGATCTGTGCAAAAACCTCCACACGCCGTCCGTCTGACCTTTGACATTCAAGACAAATTTGACCCCTCCCCCCCTCTGCCCACTTCTGCCCCACGTCTATCTACATCTCAAAATACAGTGCACAAATGTGAGTGAAGTCCGCCCGTGTGAGAGCTGGTTGTTTCTCCTTTTTAAGACATTTAGGACTGGAAGTGTGTTCATGTAAAGTGGGTGGGCTGGTGTGTGTGTGTGTGTGTGTGTGTGTGTGGGGGGGGGTTATTATAAGGATATTACACGCGGTTCTGCTTTTCCATGAAGTCACAAATCAAGACCTGGCAACCCGTAAAGGTCAGTGGAGGGAGACAGTGTTTAACTCTGGAGCGGCAGAGCAGATAAATAGTAAAAAGAGATGGAAATGCCAGCTTTTCCATGATGAGAATGATTTCTCTCTGCAAGTAAATTTGTAATGGATGACAACCTGTTTGGAGGCCTGGAAAATAAACTGACAATATTAACTTGCAGGGGCAAGGCCTGAGGAACATTTCTGCTCATTACATGCAGCTGCACTGTGGTTACACCAACGTGTTTGAACTGGTATTTAAGAGCGCCCTACATTTCTGACAAAAAAAAAAAAAAAAGTTTAAATTCTGCAAATAAACAAAACCACCATACATACAATCATCAAGAGCTTTAATTGGAAACGGCAGGGGACGGCCTTTGTTTAGGCATGCCATGAGCGAGCTTGTCTAAACACATGGCCAACAGCTGTGTGTCTGCATGCCAAAGCCTCTCTCGCTGAAATCTGGACTTCATTTTTCACACAAGCATTTATTGGCTTTGCCATTTTTGGATATCGCTTGAACTGAATGGATGTGTGTGTTTTCTGTGCTGCCGGAGTAGCACCAGTGTGTGTGTGTGTGTGTGTGTGTGTGTACATGGATGTGGTGTGTGTGTGTGTGTGTGTGTGTGTGTGTGTGTGTGCGCGCGCGTGTGTGTGATTTGTCATTGGGCATAGTTTCTGAGGAGAGTCATGAGGAGCAAATAACCAGTGACTGCTCTGCGTCCTGGCACGCTTCAACTGCCCTGCCCACTTCTCTGACATCCAAAGTACAGTAGACGAGCCAACCGAGGCAACTTCATGTCAAACTCAGATCACGGCTGTGTGGCAGCATGAGATCAAACAGAGGCGACAAAGATCTGAGGTCTGGCGTAAAGTCTAGTGTTATCTAGCAGCATGCAACAACACCGCAGGGTAAACAAACCATTGTGTAGCTTTGAGTCTATTCTTTATCTAGGGAATCATTTATCTTTTGCCAATATGCCGTGTTAAATGATAGGGCAGAGCAAGTATGACACAGTCTGATAAAGGGAAAAACAAACTGTAAAAAAGAGGCCATAAACAGTGTGAAAAACATAACACACAAACAGGAAGTGTAATGAAGAGAAACTGAGGGTTATATATATGTATATATATATATATATATGTATATACTCACAATCACAGTGTAAGTTTGGCAAACTGATGTTTAAACTCACATCTATCTTCCCACCACTGTCTTTATCAGGATCATCCACATACAGTTCATTTACTCTGTAATAGGCAGAAAAGAGAAATCAGTTAGATAAGCTGAAACCTTTAATGAGAGGGGGAAAAAAGTCATTTATACTAAGAAAAAGACCATTTTCTCCTCTGACAACATGTCATTTGCGCACTACTTTAACAGTCGAGGATTCATCTTCTGCCAAATTGCAAGTAAAAGAGCATTTGTGTATCTGTGTCAGTGTATTTCCTTTCTGTCACACCCTCCCCAAGTCATCACTTATTACACATTGCCAAGAGGCTGACGCATGCACAAAGCCAATTTCCTGTGAGACAATTGACTCCACTCATTGGTTACAACACGGGCCGAGCAGGATACATCATAATGAGGGCAACGACATTCATGATTAAGTTCCTGTCTTGTATATTTCAGATGGCAGGTCCTGTGCCCGTGTGGCAACAGAGGGGACTTTCTTACGATTCGATTGTTTCAGCTACAGGATATTACAAGATAACACGGCTGTTAAAGGTGCATCGACTGGTGTTGATACCTACATTTCAGTGGCTATGAATCCCGTCAGCTCAGATAGGAACAGGAAAAGTATGAAGACACAGCAGAGAATGGAAACTGTGGGCAAAGAGGAAGAAAGTTAGAATGAACACCTTGTTTAAACTTAAGTCACTGCTGGGTTTTATGTACGGCACTTCAAGGAATGATGTAAACAAAATGAGTGAGGGCTCTTCCAACCTTTGAGAATGGCTGACCTAAGCTATTGACATTAATGAAATCACAGCAGCCGTAAAAATTGTCCCGAAATAGCTGCTTTACTGGCTACGTTAAGCCTGCCATTACGCAGGTTTTTAAAAGACCCTCCTACACTAATTACACATTAAATACCAGCACAACAGGCAGCCATTACAGCATATCTGCTTTCAGAGGGGTGAGCTCATGCTGCACAAGTCCTACAAACGGTTCTTTTTGGGTTTCCTTAAACAAACTTCACACAATCACCCAGACCAAAAATGGCTCCAACAAAGAAGCTTTACAGTGAAGGTTTTAATGAACAGCAAGACAGGGACCAGATTAGGAATATTAACCTTAAATATTAAGTATTTTTGTTCAATCTGAGCCAAAATAAAGTCTGAGCTTAAAAGGAGAAGCAGCCAGGCTGTCTGTTTCATTTCATGTGTCAAACTAATCAGTCGAAGGGTCATATAAAAACGTCATGTGTTTACTAAGATAAATATGGAAGGAGCTGATCTGTGTCTGCGCAACTGTGGTCTATCTGGTATGACAAGAGCCTCAGTCAGACAAGCTCTCACTCAGCAGGTGAGGCGTGTTTACGTGACAACCGTCTCCCAGGATCACAATCACATGACCTTGTGGTCGGCAGAGCGTCACAGCCAAACCTGTGGTTGGCAGAGGCTTTACATAAGGTAATGTTTAACCAACAAACAATAGGAAGCATCGCTATGACACATAGGTCACTTATTCAGGTTCATCAAAAGACGTGTACAATATTTCTTCCTGAGCCTCAAAGGATGCAATACTGGAAGGGGATTACTAAAGATGAGTGTAATGGACTGCTGCTGATTTAAACTTCAACAGCTCTGCAATGGAAATACTGACAAGGCAAATGATTTAGAAAGACTTCACGAGTGTTTTCTTTTTCTTTTTTTTTTTTCAAACCTTAGCTCATCCATCCTAGTGCTCGCACTTAAGATGAAATAGACTCAAAAGTTGCTTCATTCTCACAGACAGGAAGCTTTTCTTTCAGAGCTGTGACACTAAGGATCGGATTCGATAACACCATGAATCAGTCCATGACACCCAAAATTAGCCCTACACTTCCGTAATCAGATGTTCTATTTATTTTTGTGTTCTACCCGAAGCTCATTTTCTCCCACACCGCACAGGCAGGACAAACAAATAATAGAATTATTACAAATCAGTCAAACAACAGATTGATATATTATGTCCAAAGTGAGAAGGGCTCCAGAAAAACCACTGTTGCAAAAACAGAGCTATTGTTCAAAGTAAATACCGTAAAAATTGAAGCCAAAGGAATGTGGCCCTAAAACAGAATAACAAAAGCACTTGGGTCAAATATTTGGCCTTTTGTGAAAAGAGGGAGTCTGTTTCTGGTTGCCTCTGAACCACACAAACCAAACTGTAAGTTGAGCGGCCGTGGGTGAAGCACTAACAGTTGTCTAATATCTGAATCAACCAAATGCCCTCACCCCTAGACAGAGGACGGAGACAGGAAGGGAGTCAACTCCATACAGGAAGAACTTCCATCCATTTCCTCATGGGTGGAAACTCGTGTGTATATCTTTAGCAAATTCATTCTCTTCCCTGTCATCCAGGAAGGTGTTTATAAACTGTGTAAAACTGTTCACCATTCACTAACAGCGTTGTTTATCCACTCTGTCATCAGGTTGGAGCTGACATTCAGTTCTACCCTGCGCTGCTCAATGAATAACCAAACTAGAAGATGACTGAGGAGCCAAAAATGTGTCATCAGGTCTTTTGTATGCTGCTTAAGAGTGAATAATCAATACTATCCCTGATTACACAATGACTTGTCGGTGACAAGCGCGAAACACATGATCTGACAGGAAAACCATTCAGATTCACAGTGATGACTTCTCAGGTGCCTGTGGCAATGAAAGAGCACGCTCATTAACATTCTTACCATACTAGTTGTAGCAAAACAGGTACTGCCCATTGACTGACTCTGTTGGGATACACCTCTGCTCTGAGACAGGGACTTGATTTACAGCTGTCATCTCCTCCCTTTTCCTAAACTGTTCCTCAATACATCCACCCACTGAGTAGTGACTGGTACCTCTCTCTCTCTCTCTCTCTCTCTCTCTCTCTCTCTCTCTAATGAAAAGTGTGCACGTAAAACTCTACAGGTATGCTAAATACTACCACTAGCTAAGCACTACTAGAATGGCAAAGTCATTTGTTATTGCTATCTAAGAGCCACAGGGTTTTGTAGATGGTAGGAATAGCAAAATGTGACATAAAACATGACTATCAGTTGAAATAAATCATCCAAAAAGGTATTATTTTGATGAAAGTCTGTCTCTGTTACTTTTGTTTTCGTTGTTTTCGTTTCACTGAAAAGAAAATACACAAAACATTCACAATATTGAAACATACAAATTGAAACAAAATGCTGCAAGTACTGCAATTTAAGGCTAAGTTAGCTAATGATATTGCTGAAAAAATGAATAGCGTGAACAGAAACAGTCAAAGGAATAGTTTGACATCATTTGTACACACTTGTCTTCTTTCTTGGTCACGGCTGGATGAGAAGGTGGATACCAAAACACTGAATAAAAATGAAAATCTGTGGTTTTATTATGAAGCTAGAGCCAGTAGCCAGTTAGCTTAGCTTAGCACAAAGATTGGAAACAGCTAGACCTCTAGCAGCTATAAAGCTCACTAACACATCAAATCTTGTTTGTGTGATGTTTTACACTTTGTAACCTTTGGACAGACTCAGGCTAGTTGTTTCCTTTTTTTCTTTAAGCTAAGCTAACCATCTACTGGTGGTGGTGTTTCATTTTTTATGTACATGAGAGTGGCTTCAATCTTTTCAGCTAACTTTCAACAAGAAAGGAAATAAGCAGATTTTAAGTTAGTGACACAAGTGGAAATAGAACTTTATTGAACCAAATCTGTACCAAACATTTTGCATATTTAACACTCAGGGATTCCAAATACATACGTGGAAAAATGGGCAACTAAAACTTGATGAATCATCATATAAAAATAAAAAACAACCAAAAAAAGAGCCTCATATTTTTGGCCCATTGAGGGTGAAGAACTACTCACTGAATGCTCCTGTGTATGTGGGCTGGGTGAGATCTTTTGGCACTTTCCTGTAGATATCGAATCTGAGGAGAGAAAGGAAGAGAAGGAAACAAAAAAAAAAGGGAAAGGAGGAGTGAGAAAAAAAATTGCAAATGTAAACACTACGTGCTGAGAAAAGAAGCACATTCTGTACCCATCAGGCTGTGCGATATTACAGAAGAGTGGTGGAATGTTAGCTGTGGACCACTGCCATTACACATAACAGGTCCAGACAGCCAGCCGCAACACACACACACACACACACACAAACTACAGGGTTACACCTCTTCCTGTGAATGTGTGCTCTGTAATTCTGTCCTGACCCCAACAAAAGGTCTCTCACACTCTGCATGTACACAGCAAAACACAAAGCCAACATAAACACAAAACACAGACAAACCAATGAAAACAGACATAGATGAATACAAACACAACTGTAGTAACGATGTAATTTACGATGATCAAGTCATATGGTTTGATCTTCTTGGCAGTAAGTGCAACAACACCAGCAGTGAAGGATTCAGTCTGACAACATCAGGCTGTAGATTTATTCTCACTTAAATCTTCAACTTAACATTTTCATATCAACGTAGGTATTAAAAAAAAAAAAAAAGGATTGTGTGTACATCAGTGAATCAGAAGCGCAGGAGGATCATTACCACCTGACACAACCACAGCACTCTTGTGAAATACTGTTGTTGCCTATTTGGGGAGCTGAGAAGGGGGAAAAACTACTCAACACCAAAACTATTTAGGTTCATGAGTTCTTGCGCATGTCCTTTTTGGGCAGTGAAACATTTTCGACCCCAAACTCCATTGCTGACTGATGTAAACCCCACCCACCCTCACTTCTCATCTCTCGTCACACACACTCTCTCTTTCTCTCTTTCGCTCCTTCCTCATCTCCTTCCAAAACACTCACATCTCTTCAAATTTCTTCCACCGTTAGCTGCCAGAGAAGTAATCGCAGCTGATGCAATGCAGGGCAGTGGGGGGTGGGGGGCTGGAGGAAGTGGGAGGGAGGGCTTCCTGTCGAGCTCCGACCCTGCTGCTTCTCTTGTTTCGCCACAGTTCCTGTTCTCGCTCCTGTGTTTTCATCTAGCGCACACGGCCTCGCCCAACTTCCTTTCATCTCTTCCTCTCTCCCTCTGATCCGCATCCATCTATAACTTCCTGCACCGATGTCCCATCAGTATTAGATCACTGTGCGCTAATAGCCAGCCTGGCTGGATATACAGGGCAGACAGCATAGAGAGGAGGCTTGGAGGGGAACTCAGGGAGGGGTCGTCTGTATGCAGGATCAGAATAACTTCTACACTAACACACTTCCTGAATGTTAAGCTTCATGTGCAGAGAGGCAGAATCTCCTTCCCTCACATCCTCTCCACCCTGCCACAGTGCTGACCCCATGAAACAACCAAACAGGTGGGGCACAGTGATGTACAATGCTGTCATGTGAAAACCTTGAAACACTTGATTCCTGATTTCTATCTCTCTGAGCTCAGATCAAGGATTACACCCTCCCCCGTGTGGGTTCTCCTGTCAAGAGAAAATAAACAACCAGTGTTGTTTTGGAAACTTCGTCAACTTTCTTTTCTTAAACTCCAAACCGCATTTGTGGTCAAAGTGGCCAAGACAGAAACAAGAAGTGTATTTGTTGAAAAGTTGCCACGTGAGATGTGACGTATATACGCAGTGCCAATAATATAAAGAACTATAGAAAGTAAATTGTGCAAGAAGGTTGTAAGAAGCCACTGATTATTACACATTTAAACATACTTCTTAATGCTCAAGCTACATCACAAACACATGACGCCACTGACTGCAGCCAAGTTGGAGACCAGGTTATAAATACTCACAGAGATCCTCATCTCTTGGTGTGTGACTATCTTTTTTTTTTAGCTGTCGTGGTCTCCCACTGCTAAAATCAAATGTGAGTGAGGAAACAAAATCTCACTCAAGTGGTCACTTGAGACCTGACATGGAATCTGATGCGACTGATGCGAACTGTAAATAGTCTCAGATTGATGTACAGTAGACAGGCCGGATATATCTGGACACAAGGTCTGAGTTACACTCTAAATTAAGGGATGGAAAGGTGGAGAAAATTTATAAAATGGCATCCCAGCACTATCTTGATATTGATATGATATTTAGTTAAATATTTGAAGTCACGTGATATGTTGGCCTCCTGCTGCAGCAGTCTAACACAAAAACCATGTAACCATATTTTTTGCTTGTTAGTCACAGTAGGGAATCACATGCAAACACACAACCCCCCCCCCCCCCCCCCCCCCCCCCCCGCCCATCACACGGACTCATCATTCTGCCTTGATATGACGGAGATTGACTGAGCTGTTGTACTACACTAAAATAAAAAGGCAGGTGCATCCACTATCTCACCAACGCTGTGTTGCACCTGGAGACCTGGTTCATGAGCACAGTTATAATCCCTTCTAACACTGAAAATGCTGGGCAGATGAATAAATACATACAGTCATTTGAATCAAACAGAATTATGGCAGGTTTAATTTATGTTGGAGCTGAAATGTCATAATAAAGACACTTCTCATACTGAATGCAAAATTGAAATGCTACAATGTTGACATCTGTTATGTTGTATGCATTAAAAACATATTACTGGAATAAATCTGAATATTTCTGAATAAAATATTTGATATATTTGATAGCATACCTTATATTCCACCAGTTGAAAATATATTTTTTATATCACATGACATGGCTTTTGTTTAATTTAACTGAAATGTGTGAATTAATTTGGTAAGGCAGCATTTAATATATATCATAACATATCATTTAAAATGCATTCATTTAAATACAAAACACACAAGTGTTATGGCAATAAAGACAATCTCTGTTTTTTGAAGAAATACATTTACTTAACTGTATTTATTTAAAGTATTGTCATACATAATTTAAAATGTATTTTATTTTATATAGTTACATTACATTTTATAGCAGATTTTGTCAGAGGTGCACAACACCTTTGTTAGACTTAGGGAGACTTATTTTTAGGTTGGATGAGAACTCAGTTTCACGTAATTTCCTTCACTGCGAACACTTTGTATTCATGAATATTAATGATGACTCAAGAGTTCATCTCTCGGTCTAACACTGACGTTTGTAATTTCCTGAATTACAGTCAACACATCTCCCTCCGTCACTTCACACTGCTCGGTCTTCTGTAAGGGCCGCAGATGTTTTGTGATTAGTGAGGACATGGTGTACCAGTATCTCTCTGTTGACACCATGAAGTGAAAGCACAGGGCTGCTTTTCAAGGAAAGAACCTGACTAAATGAACCATATCTCGCAAATGAGTCACAGTGAGTCACTGCTTCACCCCTTTTATGTATTCCTCCACATTAATGGATTGTTTAGTTCCTCTTCTCACATGTGATCATCTTACATTGGTAACGCATGCTTACTTGTGTAAGTAGATTTCTATTTCAGTCATCTGGTGAAAGTGTACGTCAAGTATTAAACTGCAAAGTCACCCATCACTGTCAAGATTAAGAGATATAACATGCATTGACAAAACACTGTCAGCATCCGTACTGAAACTCTAAGTCACCATGATCTAATCGCCAGAGGGGCAAACACACTACCTCATCAGGTTGGCCCAAACCATGCCTACATATGTCAATAAATGACATAATTCTGAAGGTCAATTAAACGTGGGGATAAAAGCCTCTGAGCCATTCACTCATTCAATCAGAAGAGCTGCTGCTCAGTCATTCTGAAAGAGGGAATTCTTATAATTAGAAGCTGATTGTTAGAAGCTGTGCAGAAACACCATCAAAAAGTGACACAGCAAGTCAGCACATGCTGCTATAACCAATCACAGTGTTATTGCCATTTTTGGTAGTAAATCAAGAAACAAAGCATCTCAGAACATGAATCTGACATCCAATCCAGTCAGGTCGTTTTTGATTACATCATGAGAAACTGAATGAAACTATAAAATAATCAAATATAGTGTACAGAAAGAATTATAGAGTTGGAGCATTTGAAGAGGGGGCGCAAAGAAAACTATTTTTGAGCGGACCAGAACACTCATGAATTTTTGCTTGAAAAATAGCTAAAATGATTAATGATTTGTGAGGGTACAAGGAATTTTCTTTATATTAGTAATTAACTGAGAGTAAAAAAAATATATATAATAATAAAAAAAATAATACAATATTAGATCATTTAAAAGGAACTATTTGTAAGGTTTGCTATTTTTACATAGCCAACATTAGAGACGTTGCAAGTTCAGCATCAAACTTCAGTCTTTTACTCGCATAGAGCTGTCTCCAGCAGTGGAAAGAAATGCCAATGTTGACTGTTGTTTTGCTTCTATCACTGATGTCATCATGCTAACCAGCTATACCCGGCCCGACAGACAGTCTGGTCACTTTCCGATACCGAGTATCGCCCAGTCTGCCCTGAAGAAATAGGGCTGCTCTGAGTACGCATTATAACCTTGTCTTGTAAATACAACAATGGCTGAAGCTCTTGGCAAGATTGAAAATAAATAGCAGTTAATGCTAATGTTGGCTATGTAACAATAGCTAAACTTACAAATAGCTCCTTTAAAGTAAGCGTAAACACATAATGGACAGATGAATATGAATTTATCCTACATACAACTACTGAAACACATATCCAAAGTCTGATATACATGTATCGTCTTGCTTTTGTGATTTGTGACCCGTTTCTTAAGATTTACAAAATCTCTTATGAAAGATGCAATGAACTTGGGGCTAAGTGCAACTGATAGGATAGGAAAGTCAGAAAGTAATGAGAGACGGACTAACACATTGTTGATTTTAGTCTTTTCATGGGTTTTGCTTATATAAGAAAAATATAAAACACCCACTGTTAAAAAACTATATTTAATCTAATACAGCTCAACATTCTGGGAATACATGCTACCCAAACGTATGGCGTAACCTACGGTAATCTATATGGTTACACACTCTCATCCTGTTGACTAACCCACCGATGTTTCTGACTGAGTGAAACAACCAGTTGGTTGGTCAATCAAGCTATTTCCAGCTGTTGCAACATGAGTTTTGCATGATCATGGTATCACTGAAGCATCTGAACAGGAAATGACCAGTTCATAACCCAATGACACATTCACTCTCAGACAACCCTCCAACACAGATCATCTATTGTAGCAGTCGAAACAAGAGATATACGCCAGATGCTGTATTTTGGTAAATTCATTTGCTTATTGCGACACGGCTGTGGTCTGTAGGAAGGATGACAGCAACTGTTATTAGTTTGAGAGAAAGGCAGCTCGTGAATGAGCTAAGGCTTCTTCTTCTTCTCTGAAGTTTTTATATTTATGTCGATCAACTAATCAATTACTAGATGTTTCTGCACTATTGTGATCAGAAATAATATCATTCAATTCACCAACCACTAATTATTACTGAGGACATAAATCCAGTGTGTTTCCAAATGAAAACTTTGAAATTCAAAATAAAATAAAATTTGAATATTAAAGTACTCCTACATTTTTGAACAAAAACAGTACAAAATACTAAACGTTTTCTTGTGTGAGCCTCTCAAATAAGAGACTTTGCTGGTTTTCTTTGTCATATTATTGAAAACTGAATATCTTTGGGGTTTAGACTTTTGGTGAAATAAACAAGGTATTGTAGACTTCACCTTGGCTCCTGGGAAAGTAGTGATGCGCATTTTTGATTTTTTGACAATTTTGTTGCATATTATAACAACTGGAAAAAACTGGCAGATTAACCAGTAAAAATAATTGTTTCTTGTTGCCCTATTACTTTAGTTTTTTGTTTTTTTTACCTTGACAAAATGAATACTAGTATTTAATTGAAGACAGACCACCAGTCGGTATCTGTCACAGCTCAATAGTATGAAGTGACCACTGTGCAAACATCCTGTCCTTTATTTTGATTAAGGTGTGCTCTATTGACAGTTTCAACAGCCCTGTACAGTAGGTGTGACTATTAGCTCTGTGCTAATAGAGTATCAACAGATTAGGTGAATGGCTCTGCAGTACCTCTGCTCAGGTGTATTTCTGACTGCCCACCGTCTGTTTCTTACTGTTTTGAATGACTCTGAATGCTTTGACACATTTGTGTGTATTAAGATTATTGATTCGTAAACAACACTAAACCAGACCGTTACTTTTGCTTATTATAGCAAGCAGCTATGACACCACTGTGTTGACAATAACTTACTATGCTCTGAGGTTACTGTTATTAGTTTAACTTCTTGCAAATATTAGGAAGGATGAGGAAATCTGCACATGCGCAGGCTGGAACCCAGACAAAAGCTCAGTGAGCATACCTGAGCATCACTCCACCGACTCAACAACAACTCTACACCCCTGCGACAATGTGGCCCATTCATGCCAAATGTGAAACGGTATTGCTCCGACTGAGACTCGCTCATTAGTAGGCGATGCTTTGCCAGCCAGTTAATTCATCCAGAGCTCACCGACTGCAGAACCCCCCCGCCGTCCCTTCACGTCTAAACCCCAATGAACGGAAGCCCCGTACTCACCTCCTAACATCGAAAGGCATGATGTTTGAACGTTTGACAGGGAGGGGGTTAGCGGACAAAGCTACAAACGACGGGCAGCCTTACAGTTCTCTTCAACGCTACCGGCTGTTCATCGGTACCGGGCTGACGTCAGCTTAGGACGCTTTGCAAAAGCCGATTGGCTGAGAGCTACTTCCTGTTCCCTATGATTCTATTTCCTCCGAGAACAGTTCGTCGTTTTTATGGCTTTTTGTAACTTATGTGAAGACAGTGATCAGTTTCCATCCATTTTTAAAAAAAAATTATGATAGAAGCGAGTTATAGGTTTATATTCAAGTAGTTTTAAATTATACCTTGTGTATTTGCATAAATTTATCTTCTTTTTTTGTTTGTATGTAGAACCATGCACAAAAACATGTTATGGCAACACTTTGCTTTAATTCCCCCTATTTAGCATTTAAATGCTTGTTTTCCGATTTTGTCATTCATCATATATTTATACAACAGCCTGCACTTATAGGAGCCCACAGGTGAAGTTATGGTTTGTTTTGATAAATACATTAATAAACACTTATATCTACTTACAACTACATTGTAGTCTGTTTTTAAATCATTTATTGAATGCTACAAACAAAATAGATACTCTGAGCCAGATTTAACTAGGTTACTTCTCTGAAGTCCCTGAACAATTAGGGTGTACAAGGGTACAGTGTAGACTATGTTTTTAATCAAAAACTTTTACATGTATTTATTTATTTATCTACAGAAGAAAATAAGTGAGTAAGCTACGGTTAACCAAAACAGCTAACCCTAGTTTGTCTTTTTTCTCTGGCTAGATCTTAAGAAGGCATCCTAAAAATAGTATAAAATGACATATTCTACAATAACTAATGTAACAACATAACACATAGCCTACCGGTTTATGATGAACTTGATGTAGCATGAACACATCAATTAGCCTACATTTGAAGAATGAGAACAGGTTATACAGGAAATTACTTTATTTAAGAGGAGTTTCACTGAATACATCCATATCGTATACTGAAGTTGATTAGTCCAAACTTTCCAACTTTGGTTAGTGAGTAACTGTATGTTTATCTGGTTACTCTGTGACAGCCCCATACAACAGGGCATAAACCATGTGGCCTTTATGATAAACTTGCCTTGAAGACATTTTTATTAAAAATTCCTGTGGTGACGTCTAATGCCCTTGGTGACCCAAAATGTATCAACTACACTCTTTGGCTGACATTAAAAAACTCTTAGAACATTGTGAGAAAAGCCTGCAAATAATTAATCAAAACGGATTAAGCTACTTGTTACATGCAACAACAAAAAAAGGTCAGAACTAAAAGAAAGTAAACTTGTAAACTTATGTATCAGATCAGATCAGTTGATAGGCAAATTCATTTTCAAGACAAATGGCCTCTGCCTTAAACAGACTCAACATAAATGAAAGGAAAGTGAATGTATTTTTTCAGCAGGAATTTTTTTTTTTTACATTTTGAGTATTACATACAGTACATCAGATATATAGGTATCTGTGTATATTGGAGTGTAGGCTATTATAGTCACAACCCTGAAACAGCACTTGAGATTCTTCCCATTCCAACTCAAGTTTTTTTGGTCTCCCCACACTCATATATGCATGAAATTAAATGTTCTTGGGTCATATAATGTGTCGGCCATTGAGACACTAGAGGACAGGACAGACCCTGTGTTTTCCCACTGATGGCTCAGCTGTTGCCCCTAGTAACAATGACAGTAAACAGGCAGGGATGACAGCAAGTGACAGCGAGGCCAGACCGCAGGAAATGCCTCTCATCCTCTGTTTCACTTCCCTTTCTGGATGAGAGCTACAGTTGGTTGTGGGCCATAATTATGGGAATCAGAAACAAAGCAACAATCCAGGCTCTATTTTCAGACCTCAATTTCAATATTGTGTCATTTACAGTCCACAACGCAAACACTCACACATTTGTATTCTTATTCTGGGAGGACATCTGCACCGATAAATGTCATCATGTAAAGAACAGGAGTTTTTGTGTAATTGAAATCAAAGTTTTGGATTCATACCTTTTTTTCTGCTTATCATGACCATGGAGAAAAATGTTGCTTCATCATTGTAGCCTACTAGCTGCCTCTGTTCAACTCGTCATCAGTTGTCTAATTTCTTTCCTTTAACTTCCAGAACATAAGTGCACCACTTCATGACTTGGGGGACGCATTTAGAGCGAGGACAAAATGTTTGGGTACAGACTGTTTTCAAGACCTGTTTGACCCAACTCCCCTGTATAGTGTGTAACATTCCTGCTTTGTGGCATGTGCCTCACAGTTGATTCATCTCACAGGAGTGTGAGGTTAAACCGGCTGGAGAGTTTTTGCACTCTGTTGTGATTCTTAAGTTTCTGTCCTTTAAGCTTCCCCTCCCCTCCCCCTCTTCCTTTCTCAAATAACACATCCATCTTCCCTTTGCTTGAAGTTAAAACACTGGGCCAAAACAGAATGGATGTGGATTCACAAGTTACAGTAAAGTGAGAATGACGTTATGGCCTATATGTCAGCCTGATCTTCGGGAACAATATACAATGTGAAACTCCTATAGTTTTTATTATAAGTCGTTAATACAATGAATAAATGTTTAGGACAGTGTGATAACATTAACAATGTAACTAATGAAGCACTGCTGAGCTGAAACTCAATGGGATTTTAAATGCAGGGCAATGTTGCAATACTACCTGTTTTTTAGTCTGCTAAGTAAACATTTGTTTCACAACAAAACAACCAACCCTGGCATGTCTCTGCTGTGTAGTTTCAAGACTCAAAGATTTTAACACACACCCTCCTGTCAGTGGATGCCTGTTGTCTGTCAATAATGATCCTCCCGGTTCCTTATTGTGAGACAGAAGTGTTGTCCACTCTGAGTCAGCAAACCACACCAACATCTGAAAAGGGTTTCCCAGGGTGATTGCAATCATGTTTGCTGTAAAAAAAAAATATATACACAAATTTTGGGAAAACCACCTCATCCATTTGTTTCAATTAGGTCACACATGAAACATAACTTACAGGTCAGGAGATCTCCATCTGCTGTTGTCTTCCTGGTAGACCAGTGTTTTGTTTCTCAGCATGTGGAAATTTACTGGACTTCAGATTTCTATACAGTGATTAACTTTTATGGTTAGCCTTTGCTCTCGGGGCATTGAACACTATGTACCTCTGACTAATAAAAACAAAGAATAAACTTTTATGGCACCTGTGGCAGATATTTACTTATTATCTTGTTATTTGTCAACTCTCAGGTGAAGAGGCAAAATTGAAATCTAATTAAACACTAACATCATGGAAAATTTGGCAAATTCCTTATTTACTGACATACATATTCTTTACACAAACACTTTAGAAAATGACTGATTATTATTTAGTGTGATAAAAGTATGATAATGATGATGATTGTAAACCTTTATTAGACCAGAATATGACTGCATTTTTCTTAGTTTAACCACTCCAACTAAACCAACTAATATGGAGCATACAAAGAATAATTCTTTAGCTGAGTTAATGTTATGACATTTAAAATGGAATTGTTATTTACATAGAATTAAAATACACCAGTCCATCAAGTTTTAGTTTTTTGGTATCTTCAGATTTCTAGTGACAGTCATTTGTAGTTTGTCCACTCACATGACTGATGTGACTCAATGAAAGAAATCAAAAAGCAGAAAAACAGGTTTTATTTAGGCAGAGTGAAGTTCTGAGATCACCAAGGGTAGGCTATGACTAAACTGATGGCCTACATTTTAGTCATCTTGTGGGCCCTACCCATTACGCTCTCACAACTGATGTTGTCTTTTGACTGCTTTTTAAAAAATCTGCTTTCTGTTTTAGTGCTTTACCGTCAAGAGTTAAGAAAGAAAGAGAGAAAGAAAGAAAGAAAGTAAGCAAGAAAAAAAAAATTAACCAAGAAAGAAACAAGAAAAAGTAGACCTCTCCTTCATACTCAAAACTTGCCTAACACCGCGTGCCCGCGTGCGCTGCGCATGTACAGAAATGTCACGCATGTGCGCGAGCCCCGCTGTGACCCGCTCCCGCTGCACACTGGGCGGGCACGATGACGTCCGCAAGGCTGGCAGCAGGCCAGAAGGGGCGGCCCCTGACGTCAGTAGCTTCTCATTCACAAGCACGAGCGTATATAAACGCTTCCCAACGCGCTTAGAGTCAGAAGCTACTCACTGTAAAGTTCATTATAGGCAACCAAACTTCTAAAGAACCGCACCTACCGGATACACTCAAGAAGAGGAAAGGACCAGCTGATATAGTCTTAAAAGTTTTTTTGTTTGTTTGTGTGTTTCGTGTTTTTCTTTCTAAACAAGCAAACCGGAACAAAGGACTCGCCGCTTCAAATATTACTTTGAAACTTTGGCCAGAAGCCTTTTTTCACAACAGTCCAAACTTCTTTTGTCGGGCCTTACACTCTTTATGTATTTGGATTTAATACTTCTATCCCGCTGTCCTACTATGGTCATAATGGAGGTCCCCACCATCGACTGTGCGTCCCTGCGTGGCTTGATGGAGGGCGACGTTCCGGGCTGCCTGCTTCTGGACTGCCGCTCCTTCCTGTCCTTCAACTCGTCCCACATATCGGGCTCTACCAACGTGCGCTTCAGTACTATAGTGCGCAGGAGAGCGAGGGGGGGTCTGGGACTTGAGCACATTGTCCCCAACGAGGACACCAGGAATAGGCTGCTGTCCGGAGAGTACCAGTCCGTGGTGCTGCTTGACGATCGCAGTTTGGACTTAAGCCAGGCGAAGAAAGACGGGACGTTGATGCTTGCTGTTACGGCCCTGTGTCGCGACCCCTGTGGAGCCAGTGTTTTTATTCTTAAAGGTAAGCAAAGAGTGGGTTTCAGAGCCCTACACAATTGTTTTACTGTATCCTAACAACGGTACAACAAATGCAGATTACAGCTGTCACCAAACCATACCAGCTGGTGCTGGGAGTAAACAATGTTCCAAAATAGCCGCTTGAGCAGTTGTCACCTTTTGGAGACCCGTATTTAAATGTGGATGTGTCTCTGTGCTGTCCTGTGATCTGACCTTGACGAATTTACCCTTTTTTGTAGGTGGATTTGACACATTTTCCACTGAGTATCCAGAGATGTGCACCAAACCTTCCCCTCCACAAGGGCTCAGTTTGCCCCTGAGCTCCAGCCATCCCGGTAGTGCAGACCCAAGCTGCAGTCCATGCAATACACCCTTATATGATCAGGTTTGTGTATGTTTATTTTCTATGATCATAGATAGAACTCAACACAAGAACAGAAACTTTTTTTCACTTCCTGATGTTCTGCTATGGAGCTTTTGATGACTGAATGGGTTGTTTCTTTATTTTTCCTCTGTATAGGGGGGTCCTGTGGAGATCTTGCCTTTCCTGTACCTTGGCAGTGCTTACCATGCCTCCAGAAAAGACATGCTGGACATGCTGGGGATCACTGCTTTAATCAACGTCTCTGCCAACTGCCCCAACCACTTTGAGGACTCCTTCCTCTACAAGAGCATCCCTGTTGAGGACAACCACAAAGCCGATATCAGCTCCTGGTTCAACGAGGCGATTGAGTTTATCGGTGAGTGCATCCACTGCTTTTACACCTTTTTACAATCTGTCCACTGCCAAATGTGAGCACCTATCACAGCTGTTACCTCCTGAGCCCGTTGATGGCAGGCAACACAAACCCCCAACCCCCCCCCCCCTTCACTTCACTCTTTGACTCCCGGATTTAAATTTTAAAAAGTTCCCTCCAAAACCGACCAGCTGGCTCAGCACAGGCTCCTCACTCCACCACAATAGTGATTACATCATCGCCACCTCTCAGGCGTAGAAAAAGGGATGCCCCCTTTTAAATGAATCGTGAGGCAGTGGCCCCAAACTAGTTTTGTAGTGGGTAGGATGGCTGGGCTTGAATAGCTCCCTCCACGCCACTCTTTGTTCTGACAGAACAAAAGGCAATTTCTCCTCACTCACTGTCGGCCTTCCTCCCAGATCAATACCCCCAGCAGGGGTCTGTTCCTCTCCTTTGTCCATTCAGACTGCCTCCTTTGGGAATAACCCCCACAGGCTCACACCCTGCACCCCTCTTAACTGTGTTCCTGTGTCTTAATGAGCGCCGTTGAATTTAAATAGCAACAGAAAGTGTTGCAAAGACTTTTGTGCTTGTGGTTTCCTGTGACAGGCTGTGTTGTAACCTTCAGTCTAGATGCCATCACCTCAAAGGTGTTAATGGTGCACTAATCTTGATTTCTCTTCTCTTCACCCCCACAGACTCGGTGAGAAATAAAGGAGGCCGCGTATTTGTGCACTGTCAAGCAGGCATCTCCCGCTCCGCCACCATCTGCCTTGCCTACCTCATGCGGACCAACCGTGTGAAGCTGGACGAGGCCTTTGAGTTTGTCAAGCAGCGCCGCAGCATCATCTCCCCCAACTTCAGCTTCATGGGTCAGCTCCTCCAGTTTGAGTCCCAGGTCCTGGCCTCGTCTACGTGCTCCTCAGAGGCAGGTAGTCCAGCTATTGGCAGCAGCAGCACAGTCTTCAATTTCCCCGTCTCAATCCCTGTACACACCTCAGCTGGTCAGCTGTCATTCCTCCACAGTCCCATCACCACGTCTCCCAGCTGCTGAGGAAAGTGTGGGCAATACAGACTTTGTTTGGACTTGAACTGCACCTCGCCAGTGACTCTACACAGAGCACTGCACAAAACACAGTCCTGATTATGATCCGTTTTTTGGTGATACTGGTATCACTACATAGAATGGGAGCTATTGTTTGGGGTCAGTACATTTGATCTCCATCTCTGTTGGTCAGCCTCATCATTTCAAGGGGAAATTTGCTAACTACCGATAGGCAGTATTGATGTTTAACATCCTAAATGTGAAAGTTATCCACAGTATCCAATCCTGGATGACTTGGGAAATGGCTGAAGATAGTTGAGTTTATTCCTTCAGAGGAAATTATAAGTATCTGAATATTCCTTATTCAAAGGACTTTTATGAAGGCAACTGCTTTTGATAATCACAATCTTTTTTTTTTATTTTTTTTTTAAACTAAACAAAATGGAGAGGGCTGACAGTTGTCTCAGGAATGTTGATATATCCTCCCAAATGTCTAGTTTGCTTTCTGTGCTGGTTAAAGAGAGCAGTATTAACCTGTTGTGCAAAATGGCATAGAAGTTACCCCTTCATTTGACGAACAATGAATGTATACCCCTCTTTTCATGTGGATGTGGCAGAAATATTCATGTTCAGTTTGAGCGTTGAGTGGGGTTGCCAATTCAAACGCAAACACCTGCCTTTCATGACATCATGAAACCATGACGATCCTGACACATTGGGGAAACCGACCATTAAATACCTCATGTTTCTGTACTGTGTACTGCAGCGCTGAGGCAGACAGAACCCCAAAAACTACTAAAATGGGGCCATGTAGTCTTCAGTGACTGCATTCTGACATATTTATTGAACTAAAGTAATATATTTCTTTATCATATCTATTTTTGCATATGTTTGTTTAAATTGTTGTTTTTATACCATTGAATAAATCTCATTTGAATTTTGTACTCAGTTAGATATCTGCTCATTTTTTCCATCTCTCCAATTAACCATGATTTTTATTATTGATTTAATCTGATAATTGATTTATTTTCTCAATTAATTGTTTGCTTAATGAGAAAATAGTAAGGAAAAGGGTCAAGCACAAATTCCCAAAGCCAGTTGACACTCAGATTGCTTGTTATGTCCAGTCCAACAGTCCAAAACACAAGCGAACTTGCAAATATACACATTTTGAATGGAAGCTGTAAAATCTTTAGCATGATTGCTTAAGAATTTCCTACAATTAATCTTTTATCAAAATATTTGCTAACAACTGACTATTAGTTTCAGATAAATAGATATGAAAATATGTTTATTTATTTTGATGCTTATAAGGACTAAAAAGACAACATAGACAGCATTTCATCTTCTAGCATGTCAGAAACATCTTAGTGCCCATCCTTCCCTATTTTGTTCCATGCGATGGAATCCTATCATATATCTGCATAAGGATTTTGCCTACAGAAGAAGCATGATGTCATAGTGTAAGCCATTGTTCGGACCACACTCCCTCTCTACGAACCCATCTGAGGCCAGGGCGACAGCAGGAGGCCTAAAGACTCAGCTAAGGAGCCCTCCCTCTGTGGCCACAATAGGAGCAGCTGCAAGGCGTTTGGGAAAAGTGTGACAACTAAAGAGCTTTCAGGGCTCAGTCAAGCACCAGCCTTGTGTCCTTGCCTCACACACCAATGGGGAGGTGGGGACAGAGACGGCCGTGAAAGGGAAAGGAATATGTTTGGGTTGCAAATTAGCCAAAACATTGGCTGTGACCCTTGATGGGGTGTGAGAAAAAAAGACAAAAAAAAACTTCCTGTAGAGGTGATGATGATGATATCCCAAGGCCTTCATTACAAAGAGCAAAGGTTCAGGGGGAGAAACCCAGAAAGTTTGAGAACACTCTGACTATAAATAAGTGTTCTTCTTACTGATATCCACCTCTTATCTGACAATGTAAATGTTTGTCTATGAAAGAAAACATCAGTAGTGACGATGTGTCTGTGATGAAAGGCTCATTCATTACCTCACCAGCTTCCTCAGAGAAGCTGTCGTTTTGGTGACATATGTGCATCCCCCGCCCCCCACCAGCCCACCCGTCTTTGTGTCTTTAGATTTCCTGTTGTCAGGAGGGAGGTTGGCAGGAGTGTGTGTTCGTGTCTGTGTGTGTGTGTGTGTGTGTGTGTGAAAGTCGTTAGGCATCTTTTATAATCTGACGAGGGTGCTTTGGAGGGGGGGGGGGGGGGGGGGGGTCTGGGTCTGGGACATTAAAGCATTGTGATTTTAAGAGTGCATGTGTGCGAAGTGATCTGTATGTGGTGTGAGACAATGTCAAGAAGCGCTCAGAATGAAGCTCAATCCTGAAACAAGGCTGTTTGTTCATCTTGACTGATTTTTGTAAAGACCAACATTCAATCTTAAATCAGATTGTTTTTATCCCTGTCTTATCATATCCTCACATTTTCAATATGTGTGAGACAGTACTAACTATAACGTCATTTGCCAGTTTCACTATGTTGTCAATTGGCCGTTCCATTTGGCAGCTAAGCTCTGATCCAACTTCAAAGTCATTTTAATTAACACAGTCCTAAAGAAACAAAGATTATATAACGTGTGAGACACTGTTGCCATGACAGGAAGAGAGAAAATCCCACCCCTCCCTAATACATCATCTAGTCTGGATCAAATCTGTGGCAGCTTGTGGTGTTCTCTTAGTTTCCTGTTCCTTTCACACCAGTTATGTGTAACAGACTGACATTTGCATTGAATTCTCTCACACATACAGAATAATCTACCAGGTTAAAGTCCTTTTCTTATTTGGACCTTCAAGTTCAATTAAGCAAGGTTGTTGATATTAACATGGAATCAGATAATACTCCCTGCAATGTGAAAGATTTGCTAGTAACATACTGCTACTATCTAACCGTCATAGCAGTGCCACAGCACTTGATCAGTGTATCGGGAATCATTGGGCAATGTTGTACATTGATTACCAAAGATGGTTTTTTGTTTCACGATGTAATCCACTTATTTGTAGACTGGTAACAATTGTGGCCATAGGGTTTACATTTGGCTCTACAGATGGGTTTGCTTGATCACAAAGCACACATTTGTCTAGCATTACTGAAAAGGAAAAAAAATTTTTTTTTTTTTTGTGTTTTTTCCCTTATTCATGTTGTTTTCATATTATCAAACAAAAACATGTGGGCCATCATGTGTCCTGTGATGTGTTAATAGGACAGAGTTTCCTAAATCTGAGTCATAAAAACCTGATGAGTCGATTGTCAGTCAATATATCAAGACTCATTGCAGTGGGTTTCTTCTGAGTCTTCTCTCTGCCTCTGCATTCCAGTCAAAATTAAAATTGAAACTGTCAGATGTCCGAGGAGGGGGATTTGTTTTTCTAATCAATTTCATACCTCAGGAATGCATCACACCAGCTGTCTTTTCAAGTCACTCTGACGGAAAAAATAATACCGAACATCTAATCACCGTCAATGAGGAAAAGGTTACAGAGGGACATGACCACATACCTGCATAATTTAACCTGACTTCCTCTGGGAACGTGACTGTTGGTCTGATTACTGGGGGTTGCTGAGTAATTACCTCTCACACTTCATCGTACCTTGAAACTAGATTAAGTCTCTCTCTCTCACACACACACACACACACACAACCACACACATCCTTTCTGACACACAGACACGATATCCTGGGTGAGAAGATTTAGTCCACACTTTGATGTCATGGCAGAATACTCACCTGCAGTAAATCTGTAAGAGGATTATGACTGTGATGGGGAGGCATCTGTAACGTCCCGTGGCTGAAGTATTGTAGTGGCTTGTTCTAACCCTTGCATGAACACAGAGTGCACCAGACACACTCACTGGGTTTGTGCCGGATGCCACATCTCATATGGGCATTGTCAAAAACAGAGTCAACATGGAACTTTATTGTAAAGACAGCGATGGTGATTTATGTGATAAGCTCTTTTGCTTCACTGCTGATAAAGAAACCGCTCCTATATCAAGCCTTCTGTATTCAGGACATTCCAGAGCAAAACTCTACCAGAAACCCTGCGAAAGAGGCCAGGACAAGCCGCTGTTGCGTGACAGGAGCCGAGATAAGGTCAGATCTGCGACATGATAGGCAAAGATTTGTACAGCCCAAGGAATGTCAGGACATTATGTATAGCTGTAGTGAAGTGGCTTTTCCTTGCCAGCAGGGCTCCCCTTCCTTTAACAACCCTGTCTGGAATGTCAGACAACAGTGGAAGAGAAACTGTGTTGGCTCTGAAGGTGTGCACTGCTGGCGGACAGGTCATATCATCCAGGGCATCTCCAAAGATGTTTTATGACGTTGATCTCTCATTATTTTCATTGCAGTTCCACCTAGATAAGAGAGTTCTGCTACTATAAAAGTGAGGCATCAATTCTCTAACTCACTTTGCTGTAAATAATCAGAAGTAACAACTTCTGCATATTGGCCGGTAACAACACTCTTCATAAAAATCATCAGATGTTTGAATGATAGCCAGAAGTAAGACACATATCAATCCCCCTAGAGCCTCATTCACCCCGCTGACTCTGAACAGAGCCTGTATTTTTCCACTGACTGGAGGTACGGGTTGTGTTCACAAGCAGAAGTGAGATCCTGTGTGGAGTATTCGAGGAATGTCTGGCATCCTGTCTTCTACCCCAACTGCAGCTCTGAGCATATGATGTCACACCCAAAGAACATATATATGAGCAGATAGAAATCACAAAGTTGCAGGCAGATGTGTTTGGCTGCTAAACTGTATAACATCTGTACTAATATTTGTTTTGATTAAGAAGAGTTTGGCTATAATGAGGGCATCTGTGCAGACTCATTCAGCAAGCAAGGCAAGTTTATCCGGGTTGTGTCAGTGAACCGCGACCTGAAAACGTCATAAACTGCTACCACAAAACCAAATGCTTGCACGCTGTGGTCAAACCCAAGGCAGAAGCTACATATCTCTGATGCAAATAGAGATTATTGACAGTGACGAAAACAACAAACAAGATGAAGAATCTTCCTCATTTGGTGCTAAAGTAATGCAGTAATATTAGAAGCATCATGCATGAATAAATCATTTGAGGACCAGGGGCAAAAGTAAGCATGGGACATGCTGACTCTAAACACTGACCCTTCAGTTTGTATGGATACAAAGGCTGGCTTACAAGCTGCAGCACATCCCACATGACTGAGAAATGATTATGGTCTGACTGGTGGCACTTGCAACATTACAGCAGTTATTTATGAACAAAAAAAAGCTTTAAAAAGACTAAGTATTATAGTGAAGGGAACTGAAGCAGCTTGATAATAAAATACTTTCGTCATGTAGTAAGAGGAAGGATGTTTGTTGATAAGCTGTTTAGCTAAATGTGTCCGTCTTCATTGAGGAATGTGATCTTCCTGTGGTATTAGTGACGACCAAGCTCCGGGACACAGCAACAAGCTGCAGCTGTCCCAGTTTAACAGACAACATGTGTGTGACGTATGTGTATTGTCAGTAGCGTATTTCCTGATTTCACAAATCTGCATTTCACATGTTCCCTTACACTGATGCCTTGCATTTATTCTGTACTTTTACTTCAATAGTTTGACACAACATGTTCTTGTGCGAAAATGTAGACCATCATTTTTCTGTTGATGTTCGACTGGTGAAGGTTTGCTGTGGTGACAAAAGAGAGGATCTCCTTAAAATGTATGATTGATTTATGAAATCTGTGTATATGGATATACTGAGCTGTGTAGTTTAGCAGTGATGTGCAGGGAACTACAGTTGCAGACTGGAGTTTCAGGAGTTAACCTATGACAGCAGGCTCAAGTGAATGGATCAAATGTGTTTTGAACACACAGTCAGTCAAGCGCATCACATTCGGACACATCCTGTGGAAGGATTCCTCACACTGAGCAACGTCTCCTTCCAAGTTCACTGAGTGAGAGCGCCATCTTATGGAAGACACTGTGTGTTACCAATGACATAAATATCTTCCATAATGGGAATGAACAGAAAGTACAGTCTGCACAAAAGTTCTCTCATTTAGAAGCATTCTGGCTGTTTCACTCAGGCAGCAATGCAACAGTCCAGTTTGATTACACAATCAATTTTTTATATTGACTTCATCACCGAGTGGCCAGAAACCTGTAGGTGGATCAATTCTCAGTATCTTTGTTGGAGCTGAAGAGGTTGTGAAATGATCAGTGTGAGTGTGGAAAAATCAACAGCCTGCAGTCAAACACAGATACACATTTCAGGAGTGGGACCAGGGGATGTTAGGTTGACCTCATGGTCTTTCTGCTAATGTTTTCATATCAGCTATTCAGATTTAAACTAAAATACCCTGAGCCAATAGATGAAAACTGCTGAGCTGAGCTGGATAATTAGAGAGACAGGATAGACCGCTATTGGTCAGACTCCACTGATTCTGATTCAAATTGATGACTTTTGACCAGTACTGTTAATAAATAACACTGCTGATGGAAGGGCTGCAACCAGCATTTTAGAGGGAAATGTAACCACTTGAGTAATCTATAGGCCTATTCATTGACACATAAGAAAAGAAGTTAATGATCAACTGCAACATTGGTGTTTTTTTCTGCTGAATAAATGCTGATAACATTTAGATTAAAAGTTTTAATGTAATGAGCAATAGACCATTTTCATCTTCCATGACAGAGCAGAAAAGGCTCAGATGTTTTTAATAACACTGATAATGGCTGCATTCCTTGCAGACATATCAACTGGAGGGCCAGACTATTGTGGCTTCACACTTATGGCTTACTGGGACGCAGGGCCATTATATTTATTATTTACAAGTCAAAATGTCTGAAAGCACAGTTTAATCCTGACACGTCTTTTTGGGGATTCTTGCAGTGGGCTGTTTGACTCCTTTAAAACAATAGGCCTGTTTCACAGCAGACAAAGCACAGGTGTTACTAATAACATTAACGATAGCTGTTGTAGTCAAGTGTCTGTGACAGTGAGCCAGCATGCACAACACTGGTGGAATGTAACTCAACACTTTTAGCCTACTCAAGTACTTGAGGTACTTTTAGCCTTCATTTTATTCTTTGCAGCATGGGTAATTTCAGCATGAAATATTGTATTTTATTACATTAATTCGAGAGCTGTAAGGTACAAAACATATGATTACTTCATAAATGTAATTCATTAGTATTGATAAAAATACTAGCTCCTCCTTGAGTTGCTACAACGTTAAAATTTTGGCTAATAAAACATTTACTTAATTATCTCACAACTAATGGGTAGCAATTCTTCATTATGAGTACTCTTACTCTCGCTATTTTTAGTATACTTTTCATTAAATACTTATGTACTTTTACTCAACTAGCCTATATTGAATGCAGTACTTTTAGCGTAGTGATAGAGTAATAGAGGTATTGCCACTTTAACTTAAGTAAAGCATCTGAGAAACTCTTCCTTCACTGATTCATAATTTCAACATTTTCATTGGATGCAAAATAAGTAAACGCCCTTGAGTGCAGGATGAGTCATCAAAAGTTTGAATCCGTTTTACAGGAAGAGAAAATACATGGATTTTTAAACATATATTTGGCATATATCACGAGATAAATGAGCAATTAACACGAGGACACAGGATTAAAACAGGGGAAATTTATTTTTCATTTCAATCTTATTATTTACTACTGCCTTTTTAAGAAGTTGGTAAGAGGAAGAGGGGAACTTGAGCTTACCAAACGAACTAATGTTTAATGTTTCTATTTGAGTGTTATCGACCTTTTTGCCAGACCTTAAGAGCAAATAAAGATATTTTTCGAAACATCAGTGCTGTGAACACCCCTCAAGGACAGGACAGGAATATTACCGTGCACGCCCCCCTTACCTTTTTTAGAAACTGCGGTTGTGGGCTGAAACAAAAGTCACCAGTCTTTCCCGCCACAGTCATGTTTATATTTAACGGTCCGAGGTGTGGATAAACACACACACACACACACACACACACACACACACACACACACACTTCCCCACGTGCCAACGTCCTTTCCTCTCAGGTTGGATTTTATTGGGCAGAATAAAGAGATAACAATAGACACGTGCTCATGTTTACACATCTTCAAATTTCAGGCGGGCTTTGCTCTTGTTACTAAAACACCACAGTTACAGAAAGACTGACGTTACGAATAAGACCAGCCACACCAGAGTAGACTATCAAAGTAAGCTTTATTAAGCTCGTCATTTTACTACGAAGTGGAGACGCTTTTTATTCGCAACAACATGGGAAATAATCAGTCTTCAAACCAGTGCACTTCCTTTAGTTTTTGCAATTTGCCTCCTTCCAACAAAGACAAGAAAGTCAGCCACAGCAATGAGGGTAAGTCATTCGTTCTGCTATTTTCTTAAACCTGCTATTTTTCTCAGTATCTATTTTTTTTTTTTAAAATAAAGCTGTTATAAACAACTTAAAAATAATAGCAATAGACTGGTCCAAGGGTACAAGCTGATATACCCTGAGACTAACTATCAGGGGAATATGGGAAACATTACAGCAAAGCGTAAATAATTGATAACAAATAACATCATTATTGGTCAATGGCTGCTCTAACCTGACTATTGAATGTTAGAAATAGTACTGTTATTATATTTTCCTATTACAGTGTTATTTTACTGACCTTTGTCAGAGTCCTCCCCAGGACTTAACTTTAAATTGATACGAAAGGACACACTTATAAGCTAATAGGCCTATGCTATAACTTTAACAGACTGATGCAGATCTATATCTTTACTGTGAGCTCCAACCTCCATCTGTCTGATGATGAGTTGTCATATTTGAAGTCTTCCACATATAAGGTACAAGGTAAAATTCACTGTCACTCTCTCCATATACAATATTCAGTATACAGGGAAATTAAATTTTATTTCATCAGTGCTACAGTTTACAAAATAAGAATAAATACATACAAAAAAACAAAACAAGTACAACCACAGTCAAGTGCAGGTGGTATGAAGTTGAGCACAGTCATATGAATGAACGGTGCCATCACACATGTCAAAATGTAACTAATAACAACTGGTATCACATTTTACCATTTGCTCCATTGTTGAGACCGATTTTATTGCACAAATATCTGCTCCTGAACCAGTTTCTGTTAAGTCGTACCACATCTTATATTAATTAAACTGTTATTTGTTGTTTCAGACAGACAGGAAATGCCTGTCGCTCATTTGCTGCTGCACTGAGCCCTGTGTGGCTGAGAGAGGTTCACAGAGGCCTCTGATGATGTCATAGCTTTCCCAGGCTCCTGCAGGGTGATGGGAAAAAAAAGACAAAATGGTTGTGAAAATAGAAAAAGGAAGTCACTAGACAAGAACCAATGTAATCTAGAAGGAAAGAAAACAAACAAAATTCTGTCAAACCTTTGGACACGCCCTTACTATCTATTCATTTGTACACCTAGACTTTTACATGAAGTTTTCACATTATACAAACACTTATTTTGCTTCAATGCTGACATGTCCTTACTTACTTAAGCTGTTTATGATAACAACAGTGTATAATGTTCAAACCAACCAAAATAGCACATTTAATGTGGTCGGTTATAGCTTCTCAAGGGAAAATCTCTTTTCAGACCCTGGATCTATAAGGATTCAGGGCGTTGCTCAAGGGCACTTCAGGATCTTAAAATAGGATAATTACTTTGTGCTTTGATGAATCTAATATAATCTCCATTTGTATTGATTGCTCTAATGTTCCATTCTTTTTCAGCTTATGTTTTAAATGTATGCTGACTGACCCATTGAAAGTCATTCTTTTCATACATACCAATATACGTCACTAGGTGGCAGCACTAACTTACATTGACATCACAAAGTATGGAGGGGGCAATAGAGAGCTCAGCTCTTCATGATCTGACTTTGGCAAGTAAGAGGATGAGTTCATTGGATTATCGTAGCCACGCTAAAATACATCTTCCATCATTTGTTCTCCCTCTATTATGTCACGGCATAAAACACTGAACATTGTTTCTATTTAAACATCCATTGTACAAATGTAAACTCACAATCTGTGAAGCAACAGTGTATGTTTACTCTGTGGTTCAGTGGAAGTGGTTGCTTATGTCTTGCTGCCTAAAGCAACAGGTGTGGTTGTGTAATGTCGAAAGTCTGTTCCTATAGGCTATTTGAAGCTACAGCAGGGCCTGTCTTTGAAGAGTACTGGCGCTTATTATATATGTCAGAGCTCTTCGTCAGCGTTGCTTGGCACTCGCTCCTTCAGCCGTGATGTCAGCAGAAGACCTGATACCATCAGACAGACTGAATGTTTTAAAGGAGGATGAGAATGGAGAGCAGAGTTGCTCTGGTGAAAACCGGAGTATAGAATTTCGGGCCCGGCTTGATCTGTTACACAAGGATCCATCATCTTGACTGCTTCATCTGTTGTTTTCAGATTACATCTTTGCTTAGTTTGTCCCGTGTTGCGTAAAGTATCTGTAATGTCCATCTGAATGTGTGGGAAGTAAAATAAGGATGGGTGTGTGAGAGAGAGTATGACCTTGGCCACTTCTCTCACATGTGATGAGGCCCTTGGGTGGCATAAGGGGAGGCAGTTAAACATTCAGCACCATCTTAATTATTCAAGACTGCTCGGCTGCGTGCATGTAAGTGTGTTTAAGTGTGCGAGTGTGTGTCTTTATGTGTCTGACAAAGAGAGAGAGAGAGAAAGACGAGAGAAAGAAAATGAGACACATAATCATTTTATCAATAATATTCACCGGACATATATATATATATCATCTATTAAATATCTTTTCAGATGGAGAGTCTATAAGTTGATTTAAATTTAATGCACAGGTCATGGCATTTCTTCAGCTTTTTCTCTTATTGCAGCTGAGGGTAATTTTGTCCATGGAGCAATATCCTTAGCAATTCAGAGATGATGGTAATTATTGATTGTGATTATTATTATCATTATAGTGACATAGTAACATGTTTTATCCAACCAAAACCCCAAACCCAAAGGTTTTCAGTTTGCAGAAAGCAGTGAAAAGCAGCACATACTCACTTTTCAAGGAGCTGGATTAAAATATTTAGCATTTTTGCTTGATAAATGATTTAAAAGATTAATCAATCATCCCAATTTAGCCAGTTGATTTTATAATTGTGTTAGCCCTAATTATTATTATTACTCCTGATTTTGTTTTCCCAAAGCAGCCTTATTTTCAGTAGGGCTTATAATGCAGTGCAAGAAAACCACTCTCCGTCTTCCATGGACTGTGGAGAATAGTGGCTCAGAGTCTCTCATCCGATCCAACCTGAACTGTGTGCAGCTTAAAGTCTGGCAACAGACCCCAGATCTTCCTTATCGCAATCTCAGCTTCCTCATCTGAAGTTATAGTTCAGTAACGTTTCCTCCCCATTTTGCCTCTTGTCTTGTCTCCTCACTTCCAAACAGGGGACAGAGTTCGGAATCCCTAGAACTGAGCCGGATGTTGCCCATAAAACTTGGGCCTAATGTGTGGAAGCACCTGAAAATGCTATTATAGAGACAGAAGAACAATTGCTGACAAAGGCAGCTTATAAGTTGTGAGTCAGATTCACTGTAATATAACCTGTTTTTGAAAGTCTTGAGCTCAGTCTCATAATATCCCACTGATTCACACAGAAAAACGGGAGAACAAGCTGCACTCGAAGTGATAATGGACATGCTGCATTTTTGACCCTGTATTGCTTCTTGTTGTTAAGTCCTCTGAGATATTAGATACACTTTAGGAAAGGAAGTTCTCATATTTACAAGTTCCATAAATAGCCCCGTCACCCAGCACTGTCAGTATATCAGTGTCCCGTCCGAAGCGGGGGCCCCGCAGAAGTTTCCCACACGTGTCACAGGCCACTGTCATGACAAGAGATCGAAAGAGAGGCTGAAGTGGGCAGGGGAATGGGAGGGAGGGAAGATTAGCTTTAAGGAGAGGGAAAAAATAATGAGTATGATAAATACAAGCCTATCTCATGTTAGAAAGAGACAGAAGTTAACACAAAGGGCTTGGATGATGGTTGACCCAATGGCAGCAGAGGGACGTGGAGAGCGGGAAAAGGGGCACAGATGGGCGGAAGCACTCAGCAGTGTAGAAGTGTTAAAGGTGAACCAAGTGTCTATGAAACTGACCCCGATGTTTCCCCCTCTTCAAATCAAATGTGAGGGTTATGTAACTGGGTGTTTATGGCACCCGGAGCTCTAGGCCTAGCTGTTTACCTGTTTGAACGTATTGGCTGCATACTGTACATTGTAATGTCTCAAAGTGTCCTGGACATGAGATCAGCTTACAGGCTTCCCACTGGCTCATGTCCTTCCACGACAGTGGTCTTTGATGTCTGGTATGTAGTGTGTCTATGAAGTGAGCCTCCAGATAGCGGGTAGTGTCCAATCCAACACATTCCAAGTTCCCTAGATTTCAATGGCGCTGGATGTAACTGCTGCATTTAAACGTTGCATACTGGTGACCGTCCTTATCTATGGCCTTAGATTAAAGAAAAGCAAGTCACAAATTATGGGTCATTATTTTGTCGGATATATCAACACCCAGTCTGTTTTTCTGAATATTTTTTATTCAGACACGTAAGTTTACTTTGAATGAAGCAGACCAGAACTCTCTGATTTGGCCCTCGAGTCCATCAACCCCATCAATCGTCTGTCTCATATTGCTATTAAAAAAACACCAACAACGATTTTGTAATTCTCAAAAAATTAAATTTCCAGTCCCTTTTCTTCCATGTAAGAAAATACTTTTGGTGTTGGAATTAAACTGGCTTGGCCAAAACAAGCTGATCTGAATCATAGGAAAACAACCTGGTTGTTTGCCTCTGATCTGTCTCTGTTGCTGCAAGTCAGTCGTGATGAAGAACTGCTTTTCCATGTACATTGCGTATTTTCTGTATTCACTGTCTGGGGATGTAATGGTCACATGGAAGCACTGCTAATTTTCTGCTTGTGCTTTCTCATTTTCTGACAATTTCCTCTATTTGAACAGTAGTGACAGTAATAGTTGTACGCCCATGAAGAAGAGAAGCCTGAATCCTTGATACAAAGAAATGCATAGGATCTCATTTCATTTGTGAATGACTCCCCACAAATGTGTTGTCCTGTATATGTCACTCTCAGACCGTCAGAATTCGTGACAGTGATCCTGAAGTAATGCCTCAGGTAGCAGGGAAGGAGGAAGCCTGGATGTGCTCAGTGAAGGGCATCTGTCCAGAACAGCAGAGGAGTCAGTACACACCTCAGCTTCAAGTTGCTCCATGGGAACCAGGCTTGGATGGCAGCTGTTTCCCTGGAGACCTGGACTAACAGGACCTGCTCTCTAATTACCTACGCCCACCCATGTCAGCAGCAAGGCAGGGAGCATGCCTCAGCTCAAGACCCTTAGCACAGATACAACAAACATCTCTTTGATTTCATGTTGCCACTTTGTTCTTAAAGAGTCTGTGGAAGAAAGATGCATAAAGGCAAAAGGGCAGCAGCCGAGCACATGGAAACTGGAAAGGAAACGACACAGGCGTTCTGGATACAATGCTGGCGTGACTGTAGAGCTAAGATGACAGGTAAAATGCTGAAAACAAAGTGCTGAAATTCTTCTTTCACTGAAGACAGAACTGACTCTTCTTTCAGCACGTCAGACCTTGGACTTGCAACGGAGGCCAGCAAGCACTGAACATGTTAGTGACATTATGTCAGCTAATGAAATTCCAGCATGGCTTTTCCCATTCAAGTCAGAGGACATGAGTGTTGGCATGCTACATGAAGTGAGGCAACACACTAAAGCTTAAGCAAAAAGAGCTGCGGGCCTTGAAATCGCCCTTGACACAAAAAAGAACAGTACATTATTGCTGGACCTGCTGGTACACTGCTGCTAGTGGCTTGAATGTCTTTAATGACAGTTGACATGAGTGACTCATGCACCCAGAGCTCTGGAAGGAGAGGCTCATCTTATGTCCCCCAGAGTGTCAATTATATGTCCTTCATAGAGATGCACAGTCCATTGGAGAACAAAAATGGCTTTGTGTTACAGCCTCTGTTTTAGTTTAGTTTAGTTTCAGAAGTTAATTTGCTTTTGATCTGAGGATCTGTGTTTGGAGGTGAGCCATGGTTGGAGTACAGAAACCGTGATGAAATCTTGTAACTAATAAGGATCTATCAGCAGCCATAAGATAAAACCAATGGGAGTTACATGTTTTGATAACATGTAACACCCATGCCAATAAATTCTGCACTGACAGGAACAACAAAGTAACTTCCATGACCTTTGACTCTTTGTCCAGTCTGATTTTTCTGCCTTCTATGGAAAATTTGTAGCTAGACAGTGTGTGCCACTCAAAATCTCAAGAGAGGGGCAGAGAAAGGGCAACTGGTAGAAAAACATTTGACAGAAAGGCTACAGTTGCAGTAGGTAACCGTACTTACTGTCTCAACTGCAGAGGAATGAATGGAAAGAGAGGAGCTTTGAAAGGAAATATCTATTATGTAATGTTGTACCTGGAGCTCTCTATCCCTATATGCCCTTTCCTTTGAGACTGAGAGACAAAGCGATCACACACTAATGGTCAGCATATAATATGACAGCTGCTGGCTGTTGTTCTTGAACTTCTTTCACTTCGTGGAAACACTGGAATCTTTTCTTGAACCGAGATTTTGTCCAAGCCTGTTGTTGAAAGTGGGCTTAGATGTATTTCAGCATACTGATGACTACACAGTGTAATAATAGCTAAGGCATTTTGTGTCATAACCCCAGGGCCCTCAGTGGGTCAATCAGCCCTTTGCAGTCAAGATATAAATCACCAGGGGGACTGGCAGTGTGTGAACATTTTGTTACTTCTAGCAACATGTAGGAAATATTTAGATCTGTAATTATTTGATTTTGGAAAAGTACCAGATGAGAGTGAAATGCTTTACGTCACATTTTTAATTCTCAGCTGTTGTTCTTGCTTGTGATAGTTATTCCATGATGTAATTTGGAGTTTGCAGAGGAAATTCTTTACATAAAAAATTATTGCGTATGTTGGGTGAGTATTTATTGCTTTTTAATTACCCCTGAGTGTCTTTAAAAAAAAAAAAACTCGCACTATAATACAGTTCACATTAGAGTACAACAGTGAAAACCCAGTTCCACTTCTCTGGAACATTAACTTTAATAAACTGCTGTCTTAGCTGCAGTGAAAAATTATATTACATGACCAACACATGAAAGGGGAGCAACATAAAGAAATTCATTAAATGGTAAAATGGTTCTAGCTGAAAAGCCCCAAACTGAGCTGCTCAGCAGTTCCTCAAAACCACTTGCGTTTCTCTAATGAGATTTTGGATTCTTCTCCGAGTATTTGAGAGTGAAGCAATTTCGAGGTTAGAATTTGGGAGCTTGGAGGCAAATTTTGACAAGCCTTAAGTTGCTTTCGAAGCTATTTCCTTTTGTACCGTGTTATAAATTCTAATGATGTTAACAGGCTTAATTGGGATCTTCTTAACTATAGGTTTGTTGTTTAATACACACCGCAAGAATTCACTGCTTGCCCCCAGTACGCCTGACAGGATTACTGTGAATATGGCACAAGACTTTTTATAACTGCAGTCCAGCAGTGAAATACTGTGGGTCAACAACATCCATCCCGCCTTCATAATATTGTCCCGCAAAAACACATTTATGCTGTTACACACACACCAACATAAAACGCCTTCCATATTTACCTACCCCTCTCTTTATTTAGTGTTATATACCTCTCGTCTTTACAAAGCTCACTTTTATTTTTATCCGTTTTTGAAGAATGATAAAAAATATATGGCTTTACCTTGTAAATTTTAATGCTGGGTCAGAATGTCTATTTCTGGAAAGTGCCCTGACAGACTGTGTTGAGCGATCCTGCTGCTGTTTGTGTGGAGTCATGTTAGAGATGACAAAGACCTTGACATGGACACCAGTTAGGACTTTCCTGTTCCTCTTCGCCCAGAAACTGGACACCAGTCAGAGCTGTGATTAGTCCCCTGACAATTGCATGACTCTGAATTTTCCACTACATTAAACATGCTACTGTTGAGTCACTGTTTAAAAAGATGAAAGAAAAAGGAACAAATGAAGATTGAATTCTTGTGTGGAACAATGTTTGTCCTTGTGAATCACAGTTATGAAGACTGATTGCCCCATCTCATAAAACAAGACATTATGGATCATGCATTAGGTAATACCTTCATCTTGCCACAGACTTAAGATGCACTTAAGAAGCCACTATGCAAAAGGCTAGAAGAACTTGGCTGTGTTGTTCTAGGCCAAGAGTATTTCCTGCATCTCCTTCAGTGGTGCATCCGCTCCTCATCCCAGAGAACACTAAGACAATAGAACAGATGGAGGAAGAACACTGTCCGTGCATCTGGTTTAATGCATTGAAAGGCCATTTTTAGCACGTCTCCCACTGACAGAGAGGCCTAAAACAACATTTTAGTGGAGCTGTGCCACTGTTTCATGTTCCACTACTGCAAACCAAAAATGTAGTTCTTTATAGAAAAGTGCAACATTGATTTATTGACAGTTTAGTATACTTTAAAATGTTTTATAACAGTAGTAAATGAATTTTCTCAATGCCACCCACTATCTTCTTCCATTGTGCTAGAGTAGCAGGGGTCATTTAATGTCAGAGGCTGACATGTTACGTAATGTCATGATTTAGACTCCTTCAATGGAAAATGAATCAGGAAATTTCCCCATATCAGAGTCAATATCTCTGTCCATTATCATTATCACTATTAACATTACCATGGACATGTGCCATGTGGACACAATGTCCCCTCTTCAATGGCAGCTGGGGAATTTTGTCTCGTGTCGTCCACTTATCTGGACCCCCATGTTTCCTGTCATTTTGGCCAATAACTTGTAAACCATGATGGCTAATGATCGCAACTTGCTGTAGATGCACGGACGTTTATTCGTGACCTTGGAAAACAGTATTTTGCAAAAACAACTTAATGTGCACTTACTTGTTTTGTTGTAGAGTTTCCTCTGTTGTGATGAAGATACTGAGTTACTAAAAAACTGTTTCCATGACAACTGAGCAAACTCCAAAGACCATGAGATGTGAAAAAATAGAAAGATGCTTCTTTCTCATATAAAATATTATAGCATGATAACAATGTTAAGATGTAGAAGATTTACAGTGATACAGTGAATCAAGTGAATTCACTTTCTCCATGAGCTTGAACCTGACTAATGGCTGCTTGAGGCGATATTGTGGATTATAAACTGATTGAGAAGTGGTGGGATGGTTTGAAATGCTTTTTGCAAGAGGATTATTTCTTGGGTCTAAAATTAGCAGTTTTCTGCTCGTCATGTTGTCGACACAAAGTGAGGAATAAGGAATCATTTTAATTGTTTGATGAAAACAACCCAAAGCCCTGAAAAAAAAACTTCATTATGGAGTGAACATGAGTAAAATGTTATACACTCGATTGTCAAATTTCTGCATTACAGTGCAGCGTTCATACCAGCGGCAGTGCTTTGTTTTCCCAATTTACACCATTTGCTGGTGATTCACTTCTCAGTGGTGTTTTTAATTTACTGAAATCTGAAATTGCAGAAGTGAAACCAAGCATGCATGCATTTTGTCTGCTAAAGGCTGCCACAGCATTCAGTCTCATGATCTGAGGATTTTGGAAATTAAAACAATCTGTGAGGGCACCGAACACATGGCAAGAACTCCCCCTAAAATGGCTCCAATTAAAGGCAAATGCTGCACTCTTGTTTTGTCTTGATAAAGAAAAAAAAACCCTTTTCAACTCACTAAGCCTCATCATCTTTGTGAGGGACTTTTTACTGATACAACGGTTTTGGCAATAGTCGAACTCATACTGCGTTTTTTGAAAAGCAGGTGCTTGACTCCAATGGCCTGTTAAGACAGGAGCACATATTGAAAACAGATGTGAAAGTGCTGTAGTAGAAAACAGCGCTTGAACAAAAAGAGGTGACCAGAAAAACATTGTTGTATGAATGTGGCTCATTGTACTGGCCCATGTGTGTTTGATGGAGATGGTTGTGTTCACATTGAAGGTGGGTATGACTCACTTCATCCATTAGATCAGTGACTGGGGTTTGGACAGGAGCCCTCCCCTGATACTGAGACCACCACATTCAAACCCTCCCAAACAGCCATCTGCTCAGCATTTCTACACTGCCTTTGAATCTTTAAAGAGAATTAAAATACTGCAAATGTAACACTTTGCTGTCCAAGGACCAATCACTGCGCTGCTCTGCATGGCAGTAGTCACATTGCTGTAGGCCAAGTTTCCTTGAGCAAACGAGGCATGTCTGTCCTGTTTCTCTGGAAATAACTTTATTTGCTGTAGGGGCTCTCGTGAGAATCGCTGCATCACTGATGCTTGACACCCAAAAGGGGGGACAGTAAACATTATGGTTCATGCTAGAGCGAAGACTTCCCGTTTGCATCCAATTAAATAAAAATAGATACAGCTTTCTTACAGTGTGTTGTACAGTATGACCTTCACCTAGTTTTGTTGGTGTAAATCACATCTCTGGACCAAACATGTTCATCACACTAGCAGCCTGTTCAAGGTGGAAATGTTGCACCCTCATTCTTTCTCGCCGTTCGGTATACAAGGTACAGAAGGGACATGGACGCCGACGTTCGACGACGCGCCTCTGATTATTGAACACCAGCATGCTATCTAAAGTCACACACTGGAGCGCCATCAAGCCAGCTTTGTATGGTTCAGCATAAACAAGCATAATGAGGGGTCCCCTTACTGGCACTATAGCAGGATCTCTGTTTAAAAGTGGCTACTGACTAATCACACTAAAATCTTAAGTGTTTGCCAGGATGTGTGGCTCACTATTGCAGCAGGAAAGGGAAAAACCTAGATTGAAGTTATGCCAAGTTGAATTTCTTTCGGTAAATAAGTGGTCAGACTGTCGATGAAGGCTCTTTCTCAGTTGGTCTCCAAGAAAACTTCCAAGAAGATCAGACTGATACTGTATATCTGTGTTAACAGCATCCAGGAGTCAGGACTGAGGATGATGCTGAGTTGTGAGAATGAGTATGAGTATTAAGAAGGCTGCTGACACGCTCTCTAAACTACTGCGTTTTGTTTAACATTCCACCGTCCGCAGACTATCTGAATGTACTTAGTGAGGCCAGACTGCGTTCAGAGAGTTATATATGCATATACAGTACCTCAAAGATGAAATATGCTTGTCATAGTTCATCTTTGATGGGCTGTAGCATATTTTAGAATTGTCTGCTACTGAAAATCGCCACAAGAAGTCATTTAATCTCCCATTTTGAGATATAGACTTATTCACCTTTTTGCCCAGAGTTTGATACCACTCTCATGTCTCTGTTGTCAATATTTGAAGCTACACCCAGCGGCCGGTTAGCTTAGCTTAGCATAAAGACTGGAAACAAGGGGAAACGGCTAGCTTGCTTGTATGATCCGTATGAGAACAAATTGTTAAATATGATATGTTGTGGTTTTGTTAGGGTGATGTACTGGACTATTTCTTGGTCGGGGGCAGTGACTTTCTGGAGTCTTGTCGTAACCCAAAGCAAAACTACAACTTATTGTTTTTAAACTTTGAATTTTGTGTCTATTAAACAAATGAAATATAATGTGTTAATTTGTGAGCAGTAGAGGTGCTAGCAGGTGGATTTTGCTACCTCTGGACACAGTCAAGCTAGCCGTTTCCCCTTTTCCAGTCTCTATGCTAAGATAACAGGCTTCTGCCTCCAGCTGCATATTACCAAACTGATATGAGAGTGGAATTGATCTACTCATTTGACACTCTGCAAGAAAGTAAATAAGTGTATTTCCAAAAGACATACATTAGACATTTTTTGTAATGTTGAATATTTCTGTAGACATCCAACAGTGGCTTAAATTATTGTGCCGAAAATAATCCTGAAAATACAGTTCCTTTCCTTTGGAATAAAATCAGCCCAGTAATCATGCTTTCATTAGCACCCCATAGTCTGCGCTCAGGCAGTAAAGCAAGCATCAGGGGAAGCAGCACTTGTTACTGCTGCTCTGCTGTGTTTACAGGGAGGGCTTGATTGCAGACTCCATCGCAGCCTCATATTCACTTCCTGTGTTAATCCCCTTTGCCACTGCAGCTTTTTCTTTCGGAGGCAATGGCGAGGGCGTGGGGGGAATTTCACTTCTGCTTCGCTTCACCCCAAACACCATTCACCCAAGACTCACACAAGGAGCCACCATATCCTGCTAAAACAAACAGCATTGAGGGGGTAGAAACAAACGCTTTTGTCTCTGAGTTATATTTAGTCCCAGCCTGCCTTCACCCAAACGCCATCTCTCACGAGACTTATTTGCCCTGATATTGAATTAGATCATATATGACTGTTGGTGGCTGCAGAAACCCAGAAGCACTTTTCCTGTGATACGGATCATAACAGCATTGTAAACATGCACTCATGAGCCAGAGATTAATCTGTTAATAATTCAGTCATATGTTTAACAATTGGTCAAAATCTGGACATTACATTGACGTCAAGGAGGAATAACTAGCACACATCAACGTTTTCATGCTTTCTCATCTCTTAACCAGCAGGCTTTGTTCAGAATATTTGACACACAGCTGCTGTAACGCTTCAGGCCTCTCTAATTCTCCACTATGGGAGATACGCCGTCCCGGCACTCCCTTCTCTAATGGTCTCAGTCCTGCAAACCCTGCAGGCCATGGCTCCTCAGAGAGCGGTGTGGTCCAGAAGACAGGAAACAGCTTGAGAGAAGCCCAGCAGTCAAGGCTATGGGAGGGCAGAGGATAGGGTGGGAAAAAGGGGGATTTCCTCATATGGCGCTCTGGACTTTCATCAAATGTGTGAATACGTGATTCATTTGTTGATCACCTCCTTCTGATG